>NW_027249478.1:0-165399 GCF_030848795.1 Temnothorax nylanderi | reverse complement strand
TTGCGACGCGGCATCGGTATGGCGCATCCCAGGTAGAACACAAAATCATAATAAGATCATGATGACATCAAGTAGGAGTCATTTTAAGAAAAATCATCATGACGTCAATCGATACACTTTTTATGATGATTTTGTGATGAATTCTTGATATAGCAATGATTTTTTAGTGATTTTTTAAATCACGATTACATCAAAATGACGTCTAAATGATGTCAAAATGATGAGAAAATGATCAAATCATGATTAAAAAGTGAGTTTTTGTAATCATTTTCTATTCCTCTTGACATCATTTTGGTGTTATCGTGATTGACTGCATTCAGTAAAACATTTATTTTGCAACTGTTGAAAGTTTTTCTTCGCTAAGATAAAACTATTTCTTTAAATCTAAAAGTATAATCTAATCTTAGCAAAGAAAACTTCCAAAACAGATGCAAAATAAACGTTCTCCTGAATGTGGCCATTCATATTATCTGAAATGTACATAATTTATTTGTAAAAGATGTCAAAAAGGTAAAAAAAAGCATAAAATTGGATATTATACGTTATAGATATATAATTGCATCTTAAAAATTGCACAAAGAAAATTCTTATCAATATACGTAAGTAAATACTACTGTATCACAAAACAGTATCACAAAAATAGTCTTATATTAATAAACTACAAATTATGAAAAAACAAAAAGGAACTTTACTTTTTAGGACATAGCCAACTAGGCTACACTGGCCTAGTTGGCACCGATCTCTTGATACGCGTATCAAATAGTATATTTAAGCTGATCAACCAATAATCAAACTAATTCACTAGTTATTTAATACCCGTATCAAGTGATCGGTGTAAACTAGGCCACTATCTATAGATATAATTGCATCTTAAAAATTATATTTAACGAAAACATTCTTTTTATCAATACATAAGTCAATACTTATTATCACAAAATAGTATCACAAAAAAGTCATAATATAATGAACCGTAAATTATTGAAAAACAAAAACGAACTTAATTTTTTAGAAAATATTCTCTTATACTACTTATCAATTGGAGGGGTTAAAGTCAAATTTTTAAAATATTGACTCGTGCGCATAGATACAATCTATACAATATATAATTTGCATCTATGCACACGAGTAAATATTTTTAAAAATTTGACTTACACCACTGACTTTACCCCTACAATTAATATTCAATTATTAAAAATATATATATAAAGCAGAAAAAATATATTAATTAACTTTTCGTTGATTACTTGTGTACAACCATCGCGATATTTTCTTTTCCATTTTTGTTAAATTGCTCTGAGGGAAAGCATTCAAAACAGCACCTAAAATAAAAAATAAAACAAAAAAGTTTATGCATTGTTCAAAACAATAAATATAATTTATGAATAAATTTTACGCAAATTTTAACTTACAACTGATTGCTTCATGAAGTTTTGTATTTTCGAATTTAAGTTTATCACCTGACCCTGAAAAATTCATCATTCGAGCCAAAGAATTTGATATTATTTTTGGTAATAAACGACCAACAGCTGTATATTCATCAGTTTGTGAATCAATCTTCATTAATTTCACAAAATAATCCACCTGAAAAAAAGGAAAATTTAAGTTTATGTATAACTAATTACATATATATGTAATAAAATTTCTCTTCATTATGAGATGCGATCCACTTGATGTTACAAATGCTTCGAAGCATTTGATTGACCAATCAGAATAAAAAACTTTACAAATTGGCCAATCAAAGAATGCTTTGAAACATTTGTAGTGTCAAGTGAATTGCATCCATAATCAACAACAAGCGTAGAGAAATTTAATTTAAATATAATGCCCAGAGAAATTTATTTTATATTTATTATGAGTGATGCAAGTATACTTACTACAGGATAAAAATTATCATCAGACATCAAGAATGTTTGAATTTCTAAAAATGAGTCTTCATTATTTAAGGGCAGTGTAGGAAGATTTTTGGCTTAATGACTTTTTCCTCTTCTGGAGCTAATTTACGATATATTCTGTTAAGCATCACAATAACGTTGTCTGTTTTGCCATTTAGTTCTTCTTGCCTGTCCGCTAAAGTTCTAAGGACAGCAGCAACATGGTGATCTAAAAGTAAATTATAACAATAATAATTATGTCAAAGTCAAGCAAAAACCAAGAAGATGAAAAGAAATATAAGTAAGATACATTTAAATATGTTAAATTATTCATCAATGGAAGGAAATACAATTTATTTCATAAATATAAAAAGCAATATAAATTACCTGAGTGCATACCAACATTTTTCATTAAAGATGACAATGCTGAAATATAAATCAGCAACAAAATGTCAATATAAATAGACATACGATAATGAAATTAATATAAAATTAATAGAAAAGTTATAGTTCAAAAATAAAAATAAAATAACCTTACATTTATGATGTGACTGATCAAGTGTCACAATCTTAGGAGATAAAGCAGTATCTTTAACTGTATCATTGAGAGAAACCGTTGTTGCAGAGGATGTTTCACTTGATGGTGATTTCTTTTCAAAAGGTAATGAAGCATTCAAAGATGTATCTTCATGTGCTTTAACAATAAACAATAAGAAACAATAATTGATAAAACAAGATGCATTAGAAGTAACTAACTATATATATTATTTTCAATCGTGAAGTATGTTAACTAAAAAAATAAAGTAAACAATACAATACAAAGATACTAATAATTTGAGCTGGACCTAAAAACTGTAGCTTTTGTAAATAAAATTTTAGTTCTAGAAGTTTGATTAACAACTTCAGATAGAACATTTAGAACTGAAGAGATAAGAAATGAATTCTTCACAAAACAGCACTTATTAATGATTGAGAAAAATAAATACTATTCTACACTGTTATATATATATATATATATATATATATATATATATATATATACATATATACCTTATCTTTCATGAGAGCAGAGGTAATTTCAGAGAACTGTGATTCTTTCCGATATGGTAATGTATTTAAAAACTTAGAAGTAGTCTGCTTTTCTATAACCGCTGAAAAAAAAATATATAACTGTTTTAAATGTAAAAAATATTAAAATCAAAACTTTCCTTTATCATAAAAAAATCTATCTGTACGCGACAATAGGGTTATCTCGAATCATCCTGAACATATGTGTGTGTGTGTGCGTGCGTGCGTGCGTGCGTGTGTGTGTGTGTGTGTGTGTGTGTGTGTGTGTGTGTGTGTGTGTGTGTGTGTGTGTGTGTGTGTGTGTGTGTGTGTGTGTGTGTGTGTGTGGAAAAATAATAAAACAAGTTTTAAAGCTTTATACCTTCTTATTGCCTGGCATGATATATTTTCATGTAATCTGATGACAATTTAATAAAAGTGAATTTCACGATCACGAAAATCTGTACAGCTCTCTACAGCTACAATCTCAGTGTGTTTCCTCACGACCATTCGAAAGTGGATTCTCAATATAACTCTTTAATTATAGCTCTCTGCACACAATAGAGAAACAGGGATAAATGTTAAATATTAAAAATAAAAATTAGGAATAGAGATGAGATAAACGTAGCGCACAATGAATAGAAATAAGATATCATACAGATACAACATAACCTGTTATTTATCTCTAGTGCTTATTGAGAAGACTGATTCTAAAACTCTATATATATATAATTCCTTTATTCATTTAATATTTATTCTTATTTCTTCATTGTGCGCAGATCTTACCTTGTAAACACTATAGCCTCTCTCATCGAAAATCTGCTAAACGCACTTGGAAAATCCACCGATCCACGCGGAATTAATTGCGAAAATAGCGGGAACGCGGGAAGTGCCGGGAAGTCTTCTTCTTCTCGAGACTTCTTTTGTCTATTGGCTGCGTTCGGTTTGGACGCTCACGCGCTGTAAGCATCGCTCTATCTTCGTTTGATATTCGATGTGCAACGAAGATAGAATGATGCTTACAGCGCGTGAGCGCCCAAACCGAACGCAGCCTATATAGCGCTATATATAGGTTAAGAACCAATGTGGCTAGTTCTCAAGAATCGGTCATAACAAAGTCACATATATTAATTACCATTTACAATTGTATTTTCTACTGTCTACATTATTTCAACGATATATTAAAGCAACAGAAATATTTTGGGAACCAAAGGACGCTTTTATCTATAATATAGCGTACGATTTCTTTTTTCATTTTTATATCATTTTTGCGTCATTTTTTATCAGTGACTTTTAAGAGAGAAATAAAGTCATGATGATATCCTAATGATATCATTATGACTTCTATGTTCTACCTGGGATACGGCTTGCGGACTTTTGCTCACAAATAAACAATATAAAACAAGAATCAGATTGGTGCCCATTCCCCAAAAGCACAGTTTTTTTAACACATTCAAAAAATTACGCTGCGCAAAGGCGACACCTTCAGGCCGCCATACTTGCGTTTTCGTGTTCCACATGACACCGGCTATCGTCCCAAAAAGTTTCGTCGTGGAGCCGATCACACATGTTTTTCTCGCTAGCTCCCGGTCTATTAATATACAACTTTTAGAATATAATACAATAGTTACTTACTTATATATATAAATATGCTGTAAATAAAGAGCACTCCCCTACCAGCACACGCACGCCGGTAAAACGTTTAGGTAACGTTCGAACCTGATCCGTTCGGAAATAGTTCGGAAGTGCCACCACAAAAACGTTTGTCTGACGTTTGCATGGAACGTTTGTTCCTAACGTTCAGAGAACGTGCTAAGAAACGTTCAGAGAACGTGCGAATAAACGTTCACGAAACATTAGAAAGAAAAAGAAAAGCTAGTATTTCAAAGAAAAGCTATTTATTTCACAAAATTTATTTCACAAAATTTATTTTTTTCTAAAACATCTTTCTTTTAACCACTTCTTTATCCCATTTTCTGCTTTTCCTGTGTCTAGCTTGTCTCCTCTCAATTTTTAACTGCCGCTGAAATAACACAAAATAAAAGAAGTGTCAAAATCCCAACAAAAAATATTAGTGAAAAAAATAATGTAAGTAATGTAATGCCAATAAATCCACCAAAGATATGTTGCGAGTAATATAACACATGTGAATAAAGTACGAGTAATATCACGCAAATGAATCAGTGCAAGGCTGTTAGCTCGAATAATGTTATATAGTAATCGGGAATCGAATACGGATAAGCGTAACGGTAGTTCACAATACAACAATTGACGCGACGAGGGGGTAAGTCAAATTAAAGGCGAGACCGCCGACGAGAATGTAAACAACTGTAAAGATCTCGAATCGCGTCGAGGCGGCGAGATGTATCGGTCACGACAGAACATACGAAATCATTCAATCAAACGGAATAATTGCACTAACGCAATATTACTCATCAGTCATGGCCATCGCGGGCCCGATAGAATGCATACCGAATAGGATCGCACCTATCGCGAAACCGACTCAACCGAATGATGTCGAAAGAGATACAAGAGCTTGTCCGATATTGCATAGAAAATAACACGTACAGAGTACTTAGCGTTCGTAGTCTTATCGTCAAGGACGATGTCGGCAAAGCATGGAACGTCCTTTCTCCTGGATATCTCGTACGGAGAGGAAACCCGCGCACCCTCTCTTCCTCTATAGCGGGCGCGAGAATTACACTTCGCTCTATCGCAGGTGTAATGAGGCAACGCCGAGGCCTTGCCGGCTTGCGCGCCCCTAGATCGCTCGATAAATGCCGCGCACCGTGAACATTAACGTTAATGAGCAGCAAAAGTCACTATTCGTGTGAATTATAAGACGTTTCTGATAATACTGCTAAATAAACTTTACAACGAGAGGTTACTGAATATCGCAAGTCCGAACAAAGAAGAGAATATATCTCGCGTGTTGTCGCTTCCGCGTGCTTCGACTGACTACGCAATTTAACGCGTTGCTACAAGAATCGTGTCGCGAGCGCGGACCGGTAAGACAAAACACGATCGGGCTCGGCCCCCCTCGCCGCGTCGCTTTCGCTGTCGCTATCCGGCCCGGGGTATCTTCGCGAGCGCGCTATTTTTCAAACACAATTATCAGAAGAAGAGTACTGAAAAGACACTGAAATTCGAAAAGATATTATATGCGTGAGCTAAAAACTGAAATAAAAACCAAACTTTCTCATCCGCCTTTGTGCATGCAAGTTTGGCGCGCGCCGACCGTCACACGTACTCGTACATTTAATCAAATTCCAGCGATTCAATTAAGGCATCTGATCTTTCTTTTTATTGCTCAAACCGTGTAATACTTATATATAGGGGAGACCGGGGCTAGACCGCTAACGGGGTAAATCCGCCAAATCAAATATCTCGGAACCTGTATATTGTGCGAACTCGCTATTAACATTGTAAACGCTGCTTATGATACCCATGTGACCAACGGAGTTTCGGCAGGTTACCTGCCGTGTTATGATTTTTACGAGGGCAAACGTGTTTTCGGAAGGTGAAAGTGAAATTTTCTGCGCGTGGAAATATTGTAATATCTGCAATAATATTTGCTCTCCAAATCTCGAGGTACGTGATTATAAAGAGTAATGCATGCTGAACACGAATCCAGTGTAGTTTTTTTATTATCGTTGATGTCTAATATTTCGTGGGCGATCAAACCTGAAACTTATGTTTGGGGCTTATCCGCCAGTAAGCACCCGGGGCTGGTCCGCCGGTCTCGTCACTGTGGCGCGCCGGGCGCACGACTTCAGTTCACGGCGATTTCAGATTAGGTTTCCCTCGAGCGTGATTCTGTCTTCCCTTGCACGTGCGTCAGTTTGTGTAGGAGGGAAATGGTACGCACGTATCGTCGCAAAACGGGTGTTTTGGCCGACCGAAAAGATGGCGGACCGTTGTTTTCGAGATCGCTCGCGCTCACGGCACGTCGGCGAGGTACGGCGAGACACGGCACGGCTCTGAGATCCCGCGATTTCCGCGCGAGAGTTGACATGCCGCGCGCGCGGTAGATCGTCGTTGTTGGTCGTTGTGTCAGTGACAGTCGCGCGTGCGACCGCATCGTCCAGCGTTCGCCGCATCGTCTCGGCGTCATTGTCGCCGCCGTGGTAGTGATGGTGGTGTCGGTGGTGGTCATCGTCGTCGTCGTCGTGGTGGTCATCGTCGTCGTCGTCGTCGTCGTGGTGGTGGTCGTGGCCGTCGTCGTCGTCGTCGTCGGCGCGTCGAGGAATCGGCGCGAGGACGCCGTCGAGTCGGTAAAATGGTCGCGCTCCACCGCGAGCTTTCTAACCCCCCTGTCGCTATTTATCGCTCACCCGCGAGAAACGCGGCTTGGTTAGGTTGCTCGAGGGTCCGCGCTGATCCTATGGCACCGGAACGCCGTCACGCGTGTTCCCCGTGGTTGACCGCATTGACAATGTGACGTGCCGTTGGGGAGTTTACGATTTGGTTAATCTCTGTATTCACGTGCCTAAATTGTTTTATGGAATAGGTAAAACAATTATTTTTAATGTTTCGCATAAAAATTTGAAATAAATTTTTATTTTTCTCTTAAAAAACAATTATTAAAATATATCCTATCATTTTTCAGGATTAGATGTACGTATATGTATTAAAAATGCAGTGTAACGGATTAACCCCGGGGGGTGGCGGTTCAACCCCGGCATTTTTGAGATTTCAATTTTTGCACCGTTGTCGTTTTTGCTCTATACCGGTTAAACAAAGCGACGTAGATAAAAATTTCCTGTATAAATTTTGTAGCTAAAGGTTCACTCTTTACAGTGGTATACCACATTTAACTACAATTATTTATTTTGTTGTTGAAAATCGGCACCGAAAAAAAACTAACGGTCTAGCCCCGGTCTCCCCTACTTACCTTGACACTGGTTTCAAAGAAAAAAAGAAAGTTTCAATCGAAGTTCTGTGAATTCGGTGACTAATATGCACAATCACTGATAACACAACCCCACAAAAAAAAATTTTTTCTGTCCGGCGGACCGGACTAGTCAATTCTTACGTATTTTGGGTCGCTGAATCCGAATCCGAGGTCAGAATTTAAAAGTTGGTTCGTGTTTTTTTCTAATCTCAAAAAACATACTTTTTTAGTACATTTTGAGCCGTAATGAAAAAGCGCGAGCTAGTTTCGAAATTCTGACCGTGGATTCGGATTCAAAAGCTTGAATTACATAACAATTGACTAGATTTTTTAATACAAAATGGCAGATCCAATATGGCGGACCCAATATGGCGGATGTTTTTTCAAATTGATCCGATTCGCTTGAAACTTGGTACTCGGGGGTTTTTGTGGTCGCTGAGTACGAATCTGATGTCAGTTTTCCAAAATTCAAAATGGCAGATCCAGTATACCCGATGAGTTTTTGAAAATTGACCAGCTTCGCCTAAAATTTGTTACTCGAGGGTTTTTGGGGTTGCTGAATACGAATCTGACGTCATATCATAACATAATCACACTGAAAATGCAGTTTTTTCCCACATGACTCTGAGAAAGTACAAATCTTATATATTTGACGTCCAAGACCACAATAGTCAAAGTATATCCACCCTGGCAAAAATGAGAAGTTTCATAAACGTTTGTTTGATGTTTACGTGAGCGTTTGCGGAAGTTCGTTGAGAGTTTAGAAACGGTCAGTATAGAGTTCGTAGAGCGGAAATTGCAACGCTGCAGCGTTTGAAAGGCGTTTGTATATAATGTTTTTGAGAGTTTGCACAGCGTTTACATGACGTATGACGTTTGCTGAGAGTTCTTTAAAACATTTAGAGATCCTCTGTTAAGCGTTTAGGCTACATTCGGAAACGTCACCCGGGTACACACGGGTATACTCCCTTCTCCTTCTAACTCGCTGAGATAGAAAGAGAAGGGAGTATACTCGTGTGCACTCGGGTGACGTTTTCGAACGCAGCCCTGATAAGTCGAAAGCGTTTGCTTTCATCATTGAAAACTGCGTGCAGCCTCTATTGAGCTTATGGCCCTAAGCAGAATGGCTGTCTTGGCAATGTTTTATGCCTTAAGTCTTTGTCCCTAAGTTATGCCTTAAGTCTTGGACCTAAGTCGTCTACAGACGATTCCGAGTCTCGACATCGAACTCGCGAAACTCATGTTCGACCGTTAGACGCCGTGCCGTCGTAAGCGGTGAGATCCCGACGACGGGCAGAGGCGCCGTACGGCACACCGGGCTCGTGCGACGACCGGCCCGCGAGGACCGGCCGCCTAGTAGTGTGTCACATTGTTTTGAGCCTTTCGACTCACGAGACTCCTAGAGATATCATTGCCACCTTTGACTAGAGAGGATACGGCCTTAGAGGCGTTCAGGCATAATCCTACGGATGGTAGCTTCGTGGCCCGGTTCTGGGCCCCTGTACTGTACAGTATTGTGCGTTACATAAGACAAAGACTTAAGGCATAAAACATTGCCAAGACAGCCATTCTGCTTAGGCCCTAACGGGCGTTTACTCTTGTCGTTAGAAGAAACGGCGTAAAGAGCGTTAAATGTTAAAATCTGCTTTTCACCTCGCAGGGGGTCTGCTTATATACGCGGCTGGATGTATTTTAAATGCGAGAAAGATACACCGCCTAGCGGCATTGTTAGAAGAACGTTTGCTGAACGGAGGGAAAACGCTTGTGTTACGGAGTCGGGAAAAGCGTTTCTTGGGCGTCTTTAAGCCGTTTGCGTTAACGCCTTACAAATCGTTCACTGCGCCTCTACAATTCGTCATCGGAAGAGCGTTTGCTGAACGGATTGAAAACGCTTGTCTTACGGCGTTGGGAAAAGCATTTGCTAAACGTTTGAAAAATCTGACAGCAAACTCTCTGCACGCAGCGTTTACTGAGCGTTCTCTAAAAAGCGTTGCCTCAGCTTTTCAGAACTTTCATGAAACGTTATATACAGCGTTTTAATAGAGGCTGCACGCAGTTTTCAATGATGAAAGCAAACGCTTTCGACTTATCAGGGCTGCGTTCGAAAACGTCACCCGAGTGCACACGAGTATACTCCCTTCTCTTTCTATCTCAGCGAGTTAGAAGGAGAAGGGAGTATACCCGTGTGTACCCGGGTGACGTTTCCGAATGCAGCCTAAACGCTTAACAGAGGATCTCTAAATGTTTTAAAGAACTCTCAGCAAACGTCATACGTCATGTAAACGCTGTGCAAACTCTCAAAAACACTATATACAAACGCCTTTCAAACGCTGCAGCGTTGCAATTTCCGCTCTACGAACTCTCTACTGACCGTTTCTAAACTCTCAACAAACTTCCGCAATCGCTCACGTAAACATCAAACAAACGTTTATGAAACTTCTCATTTTCGCCAGGGTGGATATACTTTGACTATTGTGGTCTTGGACGTCAAATATATAAGATTTGTACTTTCTCAGAGTCATGTGGGAAAAACTGCATTTTCAGTGTGATTATGTTATGATATGACGTCAGATTCGTATTCAGCGACCCCAAAAACCCTCGAGTAACAAATTTTAGGCAAATCTGATCAATTTTCAAAAACTCATCGGGTATACTGGATCTGCCATATTGAATTTTGGAAAACTGACATCAGATTTGTACTCAGCGACCACAAAAACCCCCGAGTACCAAGTTTCAAGCGAATCGGATTAATTTGAAAAAACATCCGCCATATTGGGTCCGCCATATTGAATCTGCCATTTTGTATTAAAAAATCTAGTCAATTGTTATGTAATTCAAGCTTTTGAATCCGAATCCACGGTCAGAATTTCGAAACTAGCTCGCGCTTTTTCATTACGGCTCAAAATGTACTAAAAAAGTATGTTTTTTGAGATTAGAAAAAAAAAACACGAACCAACTTTTAAATTCTGACCTCGGATTCGGATTCAGCGACCCAAAATACGTAAGAATTGACTAGTCCGGTCCGCCGGACAGAAAAAAAATTTTTTTTTGTGGGGCTGTGTAATTAATATAAGATTATACTCGCGATCGAATCATTCGGTCATTCCGAACAACCTCGCAACGTTCGGGCGGCGTGCGAGGCGACCTTCACTCGAGCATCTTCGCGCGGCTCGGCGATTTTTGTTCGGTTGGTTCGGAGGGCGGACGATTACGCGCGATCCAAACGAGAAATCGTTCTCCAAACGTTCGCCCGTCGTTCGCGTGCTGGTGGGGTCCGCACTGCTCGATCGACACACGTGTATACGCACTCACGCATCGTATGTAGGATAATCATGTACATCATGGCTGTCGCGATGAGCGTTGCGCACAATATAAAACAATAACATTATAACAACAGAAAATTAATATACTACCAACGTTATTTCTAAGTCCAAATTACAAGGAATTTTGAACTGTTGCATTGATCTCAAATAAATGTCAGAGTAACATTTGAAAAATATTTTCTGTAACGTTTTTAAAATATTTTGACAACATTCAGAAAAATCATATTACGAAATAATATTTTTTAAATATGTGTATAATATTATTAAAAAACATTTAAAAAATACACATAAAGTCAATATTTCTAAACGTTAATTTAATTAATGTTCCTTGCTTAAGCCTTGTGTCCACGATGCTAGAACTGCGTCCGAGTTTCGGTTTAAGCCAATGAAACTGCTGCTTTTCTGTAAGAGCTGCAAGTTGATTGGCTTAATCCGAAACTCGGACGCAGTTCTAGCATCGTGGACACAAGGCTTTACTGGGATAAATGTAATCATGGCTGTCGCGATGAGCGTTGCGCACAATATAAAACAATAACGTTTATAACAACAGAAATTTAATATACTACCGACGTTATTTCTAAGTCCAAATTACAAGGAATTTTGAACTGTTGCATTGATCTCAAATAAATGTCAGAGTAACATTTGAAAAATATATTTTCTGTAACGTTTTTAAAATATTTTAACAACATTCAGAAAAATCATATTACGAAATAATATTTTTCAAATATGTATATAATATTATTAAAAAAACGTTTAAAAAATACACATAAAGTCAATATTTCTAAACGTTAATTTAATGTTCCTTGCTTACTGGGACATTTGTGTCAACTTGTGTCGCTTGCTGGAAAGCTCCCAGAATGACGCTTGTGTCGACTTGAGTCGCTAAATGAAAAGCTCCCATACTGTGCTCCGTGTGCCTCTGGCTTAAGTGTGACTAGTTGGATCCAAAGGAAAGAACCAATCACATTCTATCGTTACTTAGCAGCTCAGTGAGTGGTCGTGCTCCTGGATGGACCCTTTCTCTCTACGTCTCTACACGTTTCAGGTTTCAGAGTTCAGTACAGTTCAGTATTATTCAGCGTTATTGAAGTGCCTGCTACGCTTGGCTACGCTACGCATTTTGTTCAGACAAAGTGACTGCAGAAACTGCGCAGTGAGAGATAGGCTCTTTCCCGCGATCTGTGAGCTCATTACGCGAAAATTAACACCATGTGCTCCACCGACAACAACAGCAGCATGAACAACGGCATGCAGCGCGACGACGTAGGCGACGCGTTTGGATCGTTCGGCAGGTATATACGAGAACTTCGCGTCTACCTGCGTTGCCAGGCACGCGTACACATTTGCGCTATCACACAAATTGCGAATCGTCGCAAGTGTCCATATTGTCTATATTAAAAAAATTTACAATAATTAATTGAACTACAACAAGATATCTGTATATATGCATATATATATATATATATATGTATATATATGTGTATATATATATACATATATATATATATATATATATATATATATATATATATATATATATATATATATATTATAATAATTAAACTCGATATTAGTATTGTAACAAAGAAAGATGTCATTAGAGCGGATTACTCCTATCGTACGTAAGATATGAGACAAGTTTATTTGATACGCAATGATTGTTCAATGACTGCTCGAAGCAAGCTAGATTGCACAAACATGGCACAAACATTGGCTGCATTCCGATATTCACTGTCAGTACTGAAAATCTATATTTTTTTATATTTTACGTCACGTATACTATCGATTTTCAGTACTGACAGTAAATATCGGAATGCAGCTATAAAATGGACTTTTGTCGATTTTTATCATAGAATTAACTCTTATCGATTCGCGAATCATGTGCAATTTCCACGTTTAGATTAAAAGCGAGTCGTATTAAAAATATGAAGAGTAGGGGAGACCGGGGCTATCTGTCCACAGTACTGCTATCTCAAGTTTTAAGAGACAGATGTCTCTACCATTGTAACAAGTAGTTGAAAAATGCCCTACGTAAGATATTTAAATGTTGTTTGTTTTCTTGCGATGCCTCTCGCAGACGCTATATACGTTAAAAGAAAAGCGAAAACAATTATTCACATTTTTCGACGGTCGAAAAATTTGCTGTGCGACAGTAGTTTAACTCAAATTAAAGTAAGCAATTCATAATATTATCAATTAATATATAGTTATCAGGTGTGAGAAGCGTCAAATCTTAATTCCGCATTATCTAAAATTGGCAACATGTTAAAGACTGAAAAACGTGGTCGGGGCTATCTGTTCTATTTTTGATGGGGCAATGTGTCCACACTTCAATGACGAATTGTTCTTTTATAAATAGTGCGTAACTACAAAAGAAAGACTTTTCTTAAGACGGATAAGGTAGACATATCCAATAAAATTATATTTAAAGCGATTAAAAGAATAAAAATTGAGCGAGAATCTTTTCGTAAAATCAGCGTTAGACTTTGGAATAAATGTTCGGGCTCTCACTCGCTACTGTAAAAAAGTGACCTACGAGCAACTACTTGATCCTGCGATTCAAGAATCGTCACCAAATTTTTATTTTAAAAATACACGTCAAGTTAAATATATGAGTTTGTCTTAAATTATTGAGTATTTTCTATTTCAAACGCTGCCGAGGATAAAGTAAAGGCCCCAAATAAAAAAAAAGATTAAAGAATTGAGGGGACCAAAGAAACTCATCACATTGATTTTGCAACGGACTCAAAATCAGTTTGATGCCACCGTATATAAAAAAAAGTCAGCTCTACGCAGGAAACTTATCAAAAAATCTACACAAAGTGCCTACAATACTTCTCTGACTCCAACGACTAGGCAGTTTTTTCAATATTATATATATTAATAATAAATAATATTATAAATAAGTATAGAAATTAATACAAATAATGTGTTTTTTATTATGTGGACAGATAGCCCCTCGAATGTGGACAGATAGCCCAGTATATGGGGCTATCTGTCTACGCTTGACTTGTCCACTTAAAAAATTCGCCTCTTTAAAATGTTAAAAGATCAACGATTCTAATTATGTTTTTTTTTAATAGCAAGGTTGAAAGGTTATACCATTAAAATTTTAGCCAAATATCTTTATTAGGTTTTTAGTAAACTTGAAAAAAGCGTAAAGTGTGGACACATAGCCCCGGTCTCCCCTACGATACGAGATGTAAAATTCAGGCTCTGAATACAGATGTAAATGGGTGCTTTCCTATTATTGACACAAGTCGACACAAACGTCGTTCTTTCTTTCTTTGCATTCAATGAGTAACAAAGACAGAACAACACTTGTGTCAACTTGTGTCAGTAAATGGAAAGCATCCGATGTGTAGCAAATAAGCATGTACCAGAAAACACATACAGACTATATATATTTATTTACATGGCGGCTTAAGGCCATTGCACGTAACAATGTTTTAGTTGTAATCGTAAGGCCGTAAGAAAATAGACCAATCATAGTCGATTATTCTTCTCGCGCTTGAAGAATAATCGAGTGTGATTGGTCTATTTTCTTACGGCCTTATGATTAAAACTAAATCTTTGTTACGTGCAATGGCCTTTATAATCCGGTTTAATTACTATCGTATACTACCCGATCGAAAATTTTTCTTTTTTAGTCATAATAATCATTTAGATATGAGCCTTTTTTGATACTTAAACTATAACTTTTTTAGTATATAAATATTAAAAATTGATTTAAATGTTTAGAATATCAAAATAGGTTCATATTTAAATGATCGTTATAATCAAAAGAAGAAAAATTTTGGATCAGATATATAGGGGTGACCGGAGCAAACTTGACACGATTTTTTCGGAGGCAATTTTCAACAATTAATTAAAATTTTCAAGCGAATTCAATGGTACACATTTAAAGAGTGTTCCTTCAGTTACAAAATTGCTTAACCCTTTCGGTACGGAGAGTGACTATAGTCACTGCCCACATGCTGCTCACTGCGGCCGAGCAACTTGAAATATTAACTTGAAATGCTTCTGTTAATAAATTTTTTTTAATTGTTTTTTTTATTGAGTTTTATTACATATAATAATTGAAGACGTCGAGTGCCTATCTCTCTCGGCCGAATCGCATATATCGACGCTTCGGCCACTGGAGGGCCGTTCGCGTTCCGGTCGCTCCGTACCAAAAGGGTTAAGGAAGTTTTGCTGCATGTCGCTGGTTTTGTCCCCAGTAAAGGAAAAGTGACGCGAAGACAAATTTTCAAATTAAAAAATGCTGGGGCAAACTCGGCACTTTGCCTGATCGACACAATTTGATCTGGAACTTATTTTTTTATTGTCTGAAAATGAAAATACGTTGTTTATCGTGTATTTAGAAAGTGCAAAAATTCAGAATAAGTAAAACAATCATGGGAAATAATGAAAAAAAATTGTTGAACTTTCACAATTATTTTCATCTAAACTCATGTCTGAAAAACAATTAATGCCGATAAACTCGCGATCGGATGTACGCACACATTTGTCATAGAGCCATACGGCTGCATGGCAAGCATCGTTTGTTATTGGGATCCGACGAAACGGCATGGTGTCAACTTTGCCCCGGACGTCGTTTTTCACTTTTGTCACTCCAAAAACATAAAAATTATGAAAATATGAGAAAACGATTATCGGATTCGTATAGAGCATCAAATTTCCCATCAAAATCACTTACCGGTAGATTCGCAAGAGTAAAACTCGATGAAAGAGTAGAAATTTTCGAGAGATAAGAAAAATTACTTTTTATCATCGAAAACGCTTATATCGCACTAAAAATTACACCATAACTCTGAATGTCACCAAATTCCGTTGACAACACTGGCACATAAAGGCACATTTACAGTAGGAAAGGCTGGAGATCCTCCAGGGACTTCCTGGAGGGTCTCTAGGAAAGGCAAGTTTCTACGATATATTTGTCAAAAAGCCTAGTGTCAAGTTTGCCCCGGTGTCGAGTTGCCCCGGTCTCCTCTACAGTAGTTATTAAACTGGATTATAAGCAGCTGTGTAAACATAGTCATAGTCTCTGAATCTAATATGGAAAAGTTTTAAGTTAGAATATATGGAACAACAAGACAAAATTCTTTTTACAGGAGCAGCACAGTTTCTCCTCTCAGTGTAGCACAATTGGCACCTACTCAGCGTTATGCCATATACTATAATATGAATCATTCTAAGCGTGGTGTAGCTCTCATCTTCAATCATGAATTTTTCACTGTCCCACATCTTAAACCTCGCTGCGGTACAAATGTCGATTGTGAAAATTTAACCCTTGCCTTGAAAAATCTTGGTTTTGAAGTGAACGACTTTCACAATTTGACTCACAAAGATGTAGTAAAACAATTGGAAAGAGGTAAGATGCACTTCAACGTTCAACTCGCACATTCAACATTTCTTTAAGAAATTTTTTATTTAAGAGACATTTGTTAAAAAGTATAAGGAGAATGTCTGATGTTTTACAGATGAAATATCATGTAGGATATAACTGAAATATGTGATAACAAGCAGATTATTACTTTCACAGCTGCGGAAATGGATCATTCTGAACATGATTGCTTGGTGATAGCTGTGTTAAGTCACGGTGAACTTGGATTGCTCTACGCTCATGATACTGCGTATAAAGCGGATTCTCTATGGCATTACTTCACTGCCGATAAATGCCAGAGTCTTGCTGGCAAACCTAAGCTATTCTTTATACAAGCTTGCCAGGGTGATAAACTGGATCCAGGTATTAATCTCAAAGAGCGTACTGAAACGGATGGGCTTGTCTCAACATTCCGCATCCCTACTCAAGCGGATTTTCTTATTGCCTACTCAACCATTCCAGGTATTGTCATTTGCGCTATCTGAACATTAACCCTCCATTGCCCTCGTTCAGCAAACGAACGTCAGTACTCTCGTGTTAGCGCCATGCTGCGCTATATAGTATGTTTGTCACTGTATTAGGGGTGTAGTTCCGAATGACCCCTGCTCCTGATTGACCTAAAGTTTTACACATAAGTTGTTTTCGATGTGAGGAATAAAATCGGCGTGGTCCCAACTTCGGGAAATAAAAAAAAAAATTTTTTATGATAGCATTTATCTCTCAATTATTGAGTTGGAGATCTGTGTTTTTGCATCAATTCATGAATTTAGTTGGCTACATATTACATAAGATGACACATAAGTTATTTTTAAAGTTTAGCCACAATTTCGATTTTTTTAAATAATGTCAAATAGTTCATTGTGTACAGGGGTGTGTACACAATAAACCTAGACATTTTTAACAATAATGAACCACATGTTTTATACTGTGAATTG
Source organism: Temnothorax nylanderi (assembly GCF_030848795.1). Lineage (NCBI taxonomy): Eukaryota > Metazoa > Arthropoda > Insecta > Hymenoptera > Formicidae > Temnothorax > Temnothorax nylanderi. The sequence continues at coordinate 147,943 of NW_027249478.1, read as the reverse complement.
TTAGTGTTATTTTAGTTTTACTATATGTTTTAAAATGTTTATTTAGGGAAGAGATAATTATAAGACATGAATAATGTAAGGTTAGGATAATATTATGACTTTAAATTAAAGCTAATTATATATGTTTGCTAAACTTAATTATATATCTTATGTTTTTATTATTTGAAACTTACAATCAAAATTATTACTTTTAGTCAGACTTTTTCTCACTTAGATTATTATTCATTGTAGCAACTAGTCAATTTAATAATAAGACTTATAACACAGATAACTATAGTAAAAATAACAAAATGGTTCATTGTAGACCATATAACATTTTTTACGATAATCTCCAAAAAATACAGTAAAATAATGCAATAGAATAAAGTTGCTTACAGAATTATAAAGCCAAATATACACACAAAATTATAGAACAATGAAAAAAATGATAGATATAACAACAAAAGCATGAAAAATATGTAAAATTTACGAAAAAAACTTAGTTTGTCGCCCAAAAATCACAAAATGTGGCCTGAAACTGCCGTTCTTCGCGCGATTTGCCGGCCGATTGGGGAGCCAAAGAGGGGTTCAAATGTCGTTGCATGACAACAAGCACAATCTGGCAACATTACATTTATGAAATATTGCAATGGTTCATAGTGTACTACTGGTTCATTGTTGGACTACCTACCCTATATGTTACTGTAAAAGTGATAAATTCAATAATTATATGTAATTACCGGTTATCATGCATAATTTTTAACATACGGTGGTAAATGTGATAAATTATAGCAAATTTATTAATTTTACCAGTAATTGTAACCAAGACTTTTTGATAAAAGTAATAAATCTTTTATTATAATTTTATCTTTTATTATAATTTTGTTGTGGGTGGAAAAATGTGAATCTATTGTATTCACGCATACTTTTCCATCCACACAACAATTAGGTTGGGTTAGGTCAGTTTTTTGGAAGTGGTGCCCCCCGCAGGGGGGCGAAACCTACTGCCTTCATGCATACACTTTCCACGCGAAACGAGGTGCTACATGGGTTTACAACTTTTCACGCGTGGAAAGTTCACGCATGTACTTTGCAACCCTTATGAAAAAGTAGTACTGGTTTTAATACTGGAAAAAATATTGGTGAAAGTACTAGAGACATAAGTACTCAAAGTACTACTAAATTCGACCATACTGACTTCGTCAGTACTCCTTCCCAGTACTCATCCAATACTCATTCAGTACTCCCTTCAGTACTTCCTTTAGTACGCCTTCCAGTACTCCCTCCAGTACTTTCTCCAGTACTCCCCCCAGTACTCCTCCCAGTACTCCCCCCAGTACTCCCCCCAGTACTCCCACCAGTACTCCCTCCAGTACTCCCTCCAGTACTCTTTTAGTACTTATCGAATACTCGTGGGATACTAACGTGTGGTACAGGCGCAGTACTTGCGCAGTACTATCCAAGTAGAACAAAAAGTCAAGATGATATCAAAATAACGTCATATTGATAGTTTGGTGTGTTAATTTAGTATTTTATTAATTTAGTATTTCCAAGATACGTTACGAAAAAGTAGTACTGGCAATCAGTACTCAGTACTGAGTGATCAGTACTCGTAGTATTGACAGTATTAGTATGTTAATACTCATGAATATTGCATAATGGTCAGTACTGTGCCTATTAGTTCTTACAGTACTGGCAGTACTATCATGATAGTACTCCGAATATTAATCTGATAAAGTACTGACCACTTCAATACTTTGAAGTACTAATGAGAATTATTGCTTGTAGTACTGCCAGTACTGTAAGCACTGACAGACACAGTACTGACCATTCTGCAGTATTCATGAGTTTAACATACTAATACTCTCAATACTACGAGTACTGATCACTCAGTACTGAGTACTGATTGCTAGTACTACTTTTTCGTAAGGGAAGGTACACTATATGTCTAATTTAACGGTAATGGAACCCCCCGCAGAGGAGGGCGGAACCTACTGCCTCCACGCATACACTTTCCGCGCAAAACGAGATGCCACATGAGTTTACAACTTTTCACGCGTGCTATATATTATATATTATATATTATATATTATATATACTACAGTCAAGCTAACTCGAACCTCGCTAACTCGAACCTCAACTCGAAAACCTTTATAATTCGAATTTTTGTATTCCCTTGTAAAACCCTCTATAAATCGAAAAAAAAACTCTGTAACTCGAAGTAAACCTCTGTAAGTCGAAGAAAAATAAGAGATTAACTCGAAGTATTTTTCCAGCATCAAGAGACACGGTAGTGTCTCGCGCCAAGTACACGCGAAGCGAGACCGCACCGTGACTTTTTTAAGCGAACGCACGAGTTGTGAGTACTCGAGATTTCGAGATCTGAATAACGAGTAAACGGATCAAGTTCTAAGTAGGCTTGATCGACAGCTTGGGGTCGATTTATAGTGTTTTTAGTTTTTCTCTACGTCCCCTACGAGCGGAGATATTACGACGCAAAGTCTGAAATGTTAAATTTTACAATTAAGATACGTCGCCGTACGGTTGATTTTGCATCGATAGATGGCGTTTTTGAGATACCTCGAGTGTTTGAAAAGAGACAGCATATACGTACGTGTGCGTCGTGTGCGCTCAGTGCAGACAGTGTGTTTAGCGCGTTCAGCGCGCTGTCAGTCAGTTACTTATAACCTAGAAATATATATCGTGCAACACCGTGATCTCTCATCATTAAATACGATCGTTTAATTCCGAATTTCGGTCGCGTCACGCAAGGATCGAAGTGTCACGAAATTGGGATGGGCGTTACAAGAGACGAAATATTAGGCCAGTCATATTAGATATCAAACCTTCCAATTAATCTTCCCAGGTTGCAACCACCATGAATCGCTTTGATTTGAGGTGCTATAAGTGGGATTTATTTTGCTTCGCAAAATTAACAATATTATCAACAAAAAACACGTTTTTTTTTATTTTTTCTCAAATATCTCGAAAACTAAGCAAGATAGAGTAACTAACTATACGTACCTTTTTTGTAGAGCGTAAAATTATCTACAATAATGATCTGAACAACATTTATCGTCAAGTCAGTCGTTTAGCTTGCACGCGCCGTCAAAGTCCGAGACTCGGATTCCGAAAACCCTCGATTTCATCGTTTTTTTTATGTTGCGCCGGTGATTTTTTTCCGTCATTTAAAATGGAATTAAAAATCCCCCTAAAATCACACATCATCTTAGAACTACAAAGAATACTTTTCATGATGCAACCGATTTTTTAGACCCTTTTTCTTTAATTTGTAGCTATGTAAGCAAAAAATTTTGATTTTTTGGAATTGTCTTAGTTTTTCGCTGTTTTCAGGCCTTAGAATTTATTTGAGACGAATTTTATTGTATGCATCTTGTTGTGGGCGAAATTTGCAACAAAAAAGGACCCTTGTATTTTTTTCGTACGACGAACGCTGATTTTTTTATTGACGCGCAAAGTTATCCAATATTGCGCACAGGTCGGATAACGCTTGTTTTACACTAAAATAATTATTTTTTATTAAAATTTACGTGATTTTTCGCATTATTGAACCATATTGCAAAGCCGTTTTTTGCATCTGTATCTCGAATTTCGATCAGTAAAACCTCTATAACTCAAAGTAAAAAGATTTTGCATCAGCTTCTTCCTCCTTCTTTCTTCTTTCTCTGTCCGTTCGCTAAAACAACTGACAAAATTTTAAATGCGATATCTGACAAAATAATAAGGAATGCATAGTCCTTGATTAGTTTGTTTGTTTTGACATTATATTGTTTATCTAGTATGACTTCTCTAATGACTTTTCACTGTTGCTGACTTTAATTTATTTAACCGTTACTCGTCGAGATATTCAGACGTGCTTCTTAACACGTAAGAATTTTATAATTTACTACACTTTTCACTTTGATGAATCCTGCACCACTAAGGAGGTCAAAAATGCTATTACATCATTACGTCCTTTTTTTTTGAAAGAAAAAGTGATATTGATAATAACATATTTAATGCTCTTATAAAAATTGAAAACGCTATAGATTCCCAATAAATTAAAGCCATGAAGCAAAATAAAATCAGTTTTTTTTATTAAATAAAAAAAATTTATATATGAATCTCTATAATGTATCTCTATAAATAAATATGAATTTACTTACTTAAAAGTTATTAAAATTATTAAAACCTTTTACTATTCTGTTGTTTTTTTACGGTAACCTTAAGTTATTTATGTATAATTTCAAAACCTCTATAAGTAGGATTTTTGTTCCACACCTCTATAACTCGAAATCTTGATATCTCGAAATACTCGATAAGTCGAATTATTTTCTAGGCTATGTTCCGAATGCACTCTAGTTAACTAAAGTACTATAGTGTCGTTACGTATACTATAGCATTTTAGTTAACTAGAGTGAATTCAGAACACAGCCCTATTCCCTTGAGTTTTGAGTTAACGAGGTTTGACTGTAGGGGAGACCGGGGCCTAACCGTCGCCGGGGTTGAACCGTCAAATCAAATATCTCGGAACCTGTATATTGTGCGAACTCGCTTTTAACATTGTAAACGCTGCTTATGGTACCCATGTGACCAACGGAGTTTCGGCAGGTTATCTGCCGTGTTATGATTTTTACGAGGGCAAACGTGTTTTCGGAAGGTAAAAGTGAAATTTTCTGCGCGTGGAAATTTTGTAATATCTGCAATAATATTTGCTCTCCAAATCTCAAAGTACGTGATTATAAAGAGTAATGCATGCTGAACACGAATCCAGTGTAGTTTTTTCATTATCGTTGATGTCTAATATTTCGTGGGCGATCAAACCTGAAACTTGTGCTTGGGGCTTATCCGTCAGTAAGCACCCGGGGTTTATCCGTCAGTCTCGTCACTGTGGCGCGCCGGGCGCACGACTCACGGCGATTTCAGGTTAGGTTTCCCTCGAGCGTGATTCTGTCTTCCCTTGCACGTGCGTCAGTTTGTATAGGAGGGAAATGGTACGCACGTATCGTCGCAAAACGGGTGTTTTGGCCGACCGAAAAGATGGCGGACCGTTGTTTTCGAGATCGCTCGCGCTCACGGCACGTCGGCGAGGTACGGCGAGGCACGGCACGGCTCTGAGATCCCGCGATTTCCGCGCGAGAGTTGACATGCCGCGCGCGCGGTAGATCGTCCCGACTCCCGGCCGCGGTAAATCGTCGTTGTTGGTCGTTGTGTTAGTGACAGTCGCGCGTGCGACCGCATCGTCTAGCGTTCGCCGCATCGTCTCGGCGTCATTGTCGCCGCCGTTGTAGTGGTGGTGGTGTCGGTGGTGGTCGTCGTCGTCGTCGTCGTCGTCGTCGTGGTTGTGGTGGTGGTGGTGGTGGTGGTCGTGGCCGTCGTCGTCGTCGTCGTCGTTGCTCCGTACAAAGCGACGTAAATCACAGAATCCCTGGGTCCTGACGGAGCGATTCCGACGACGTGTCGTCGTCGGCGCGTCGAGGAATCGGCGCGAGGACGCCGTCGATTCCCGTTGACAAGGAGCAACTCAAGAAGGCAGTTCTTGCGGTGAGATCAAGGGGCCACTATTTCCAAAGTCTGTTAAACTCACAGACATATCTTCCTATGTCTGTAGTTAAACTCTAGCCGACTATTAAATTAACTTCTATTGACTATTCTGAAAAGTTAACGATCGATTAGAAGTTAACAGACGTTGGAAATAGTGGCCCCCGAACACTACGTAACTACGTTTACACAGCGGCTTGTAATCCGATTTAATAACTACATACCGTATACTATCCGATCCAAAATTTTTCTTCTTTTGATCATAATAATCATTTAGATATGAACTTTTTTAATATTTAAACTACAACTTTTAGTATACAATAGATATATATCAAAGATTATTTCAAATGTTTAGAGTATCAAAATAGGTTCATATTTAAATTATTGTTATAATCAGAAAAGAAAAATTTGGGATAGTATACGGTAGTTACTAAACCGAATTACAAGCCACCGTGTAAACATAGTCTGTATTGTAAGAACAAGAGGATGAAATATCGACCGATACATCGATATTTCATCGATATTTTATTTGCTACAGTAAGACTTAGATTTAATAACAGCGCAAGTCGTGTCGACTCTACGTATTTGTTCTTGACATAGCCCAGGAAAATTAGACGAAAAAATAACAAATCTGCGGAAAAATTTGCACCCAGCTGAATTTTTGCATAGACCTTTATTTTGTCTTTATAAACAATATATGAAAAGTCTCCATCGATGTGACCCCTGCTAAAAATTTTACAGAGGGTCAAAGGTAAAGAAAAACAGTTTTTCGCGAATATCTCTTTATTCATTAGTCTTACGGCAAAAATAGTTTTTACAAAATTTATAGCTTATAAAATTCTTTATAAAAAACGTTTCATAAGTTTTTTTCGTACGATCAATCGTTTTCGTGTCCTGCGGCTTACAAAGTTTCAACTTTCATACGTTTCAGAGATAATGCACTGTTTTCCACACCACCTCGAAGGTACAGTGCTAGGCGCGTTTTTTGTAATGTCCCCAGTAGGCCTAATTCACTGTTTTTCTGAGAGAAATAAAACAATTAAGTACTTCTTCAATTCCCTCCGTTGGATCGATATCCATAACTTCTTCAATTTCCATGGCTTCCGCCAAGAAATCTGCAGGATGTACATCTTCGTAGCTGCAGTCGGCATAGCATTCTTTGATTGCATCAGGTGCTGCGTTGAGACTGGCAACGGCAATGTCCACATACTGCTGAACATTTTAAACCAATTTTTCTGCAGCCACAGTTGAATCCGCAACTTTTCGAGCAATTGCAAAAAAATGGAGTTTAACAGAGTGTCCGGAGCAGATGGTAGCAAAGATGGAATCGGTTCTGATCATATCATCATTCCTCCTTATCCATTCTTAGTTTTCAGGATTGAGATCGTTCCCCGAACCATGTTTGCACTTGACAGTACACCCAATACAAATGCTGTTGAGCAACACTAGATGTTGATGGAAGAATAGATAATTTCACTGCCTCAGTAAGCAGCGTTAATTTAGCAAAACAATAATATCTAAATGTGTCTATTGATTCCTCATTATGTCAAGCGCTATACATCGCCAAAAGAAAGCGTACTCCATTAGTAAAAATTAATTGTGACGAACATACTTTTATTTTAAAAACCTCCGCAGAATTTCTCAAATCGTCACGTTTTTCTAATATTTTTAAAGCTTTCGATTTACCTTTATTAAACAGAGCTGACGTCGTGTCGCAGCCAGTGATTACGTGCAAAAACAAAATATGGTCTTTACTTTTACCATATCCTCTCTGTTCAACAAAGGTAAATTGAAAGCTTTAAAAATATTAGAAAAACGTGACGATTTGAGAAATTCTGCGGAGGTTTTTAAAATAAAAGTATGTTCGTCACAATTAATTTTTACTAATGGAGTACGCTTTCTTTTGGCGATGTATGGCGCTTGACATAACGAATCAATAGACATATTTAGATATTATTGTTTTGCTAAATTAACGCTGCTTACTGAGGCAGTGAAATTATCTACTTTTCCACCAACATCTAGTGTTGCTCAACAGCATTTGTATCAGGTGTACTATCAAGTACAAACACGGCTCGGGGGACGATCTCAATCCTGAAAACTGAGGATGGATAAGGAGGAATGATATTTCAGAACCGATTCCATCTTTGCTATCATCTGCTCCGGACACTCTGTTAAACTCCATTTTTTTTTGCAACTGCTCGAAAAGTTGCGGATTCAACTGCAGGAAAATTGGTTTAAAATGTTCAGCAGTGTGTGGACATTGTCGTTGCCAGTCTTGTCTCAACGCAGCACCTGATGCAATCGAAGAATGCTATGCCGACTGCAGCTATGAAGATGTACATCCTGCAGATTTCTTGGCGGAAGCCATGGAAATTGAAGAAGTTATGGATATCGACTCAACGGGGGGAATTGAAGAAGAAGTACTTAATTGTTTTATTTTTCTCAGAAAAACAGTGAATTAGGCCTACTGGGGACATTACAAAAAACGCGCCTAGCACTGTACCTTCGAGGTGGTGTGGAAAACAGTGCATTATCTCTGAAACGTATGAAAGGTGAAACTTTGTAAGCCGCAGGACACGAAAACGATTGATCCTACAAAAAAAACTTATGCAACGTTCTTTGTAGAGAATTTTATAAGCTACAAATTTTGTGATAACTATTTTTGCCGTAGGACTAATGAATAAAGATATATTCGCGAAAAACTGCTTTTTTCTTTACCTTTGACTCTCTGTAAAATTTTTAGCAGGGGTCACATCGATGGGGACTTTTCACATATTGTTTATAACGACGAAATAAAGGTCTATGCAAAAATTCAGCTGGGTGCGAATTTTTTCGCAGATGAATCCTAATTTTCCTGAGCTATGAATGCTGCGTTTAGATATATCACACGTTAGCACTTTCAAAATCTAATCGAAAAATTGTACTAACAAGGGAATTTTGGAAAATAATCATATAAATATAATCTAAAAGATTAAACTAAATACGCCATTTACGATCCGCGCTGGATCTTGGTAGCCTGATTATTATATATTTTTTGCGTATTACACATATCTTTAAGATCGGATAATTCATAAGGCGGATCGTAAATGACAATTTAGTTTAATCTATTTGATTGCATATCATAACGGTCGTATAATTCTCGTATTATTGATAATGTAAAAGGTTGTAGATGAAAAGTCAAAAAGTTGCAGAGTCAACTTTTATGCCATATCTATGCAATTGAAAAAATAAGATGTGATGTTAGCGCTCGCTTAACATGAGAGCAATGGAAAGTTAAATTATTATAGAAAGATATTTAATATTCTGAGGAAGAGGCAAATTACCCGATTTAAGTACTTTGCTACTTAAAAATGATTTTTAAAAATTGATAGGTTATTATTCCTGGAGGAATACCAGCCGCGGATCCTGGTTTATGCAAGCATTGTGTATGGAATTACGCGATAACGGCACTCATTATGATTTACTGACTCTGCTGACATTTGTATGCCAACGCGTTGCCCTGGATTATGAGTCAAATACACCTGACAACATGGCCATGCATCAGCAGAAGCAAATCCCATGCATTACTACTATGCTGACGCGTTTGGTAAAATTTACGTCTCCAAGGAATGGAGTTATATAGCCTGTAGAGTAAAGGAAATTATTACATCGCATTTATGTACCTATTTACGATATACAGGCCATATCGTTGAGTAAGGCTGCAAATGGTGCAAATATCAATTTTATTCATGCGCCATAGTTTTCTAGTATGATTGCCGCGTATTACATGCTAGATTTAGCATTTTATATCTATATTTAATATTATTTTAAAATAATTTTATATACTGTTCGTATCCCAGTGGAAGTATTGCATCTAAACTAACTATAACAGTATGAAATAATTCTTGTTTTTTTTTTTTTTAAGGCAGATTTTTATACAGGTATTTTTATTTCTTTTGCTCACATTATTGTTCCTCCCATCTCTACCAGGAAAACAGATCATTAAACTGCTAGAATCCTTTCTTTTCACATTTTTCAATTTTCACTCATACCTCCCCAGATAGCAAGTTGCCCGCAGGTTGCTGTCAATTTGCTTAAAACTGCTCTGCTAAGTTGCCTTCAATATTGAGGAAAGCGGCTTCCGATTTTGCCTATTGGATTGCCGACTTTTATTGCCACCAAAACGATTGCCAACAGATTGTGGCAACTTTTATGGCAATAAGTATGCTACGAGCTTTCCGCTTGTTTGCGTAAGGTAATCGTTGTCTGCATAATGCTTTTAAGTTGCTCTAAACGAAATTACTGTTGTCCGGTGACAGCAATATGATGGCAACTGAAGGGAAACTTATGCCAAACACTATTTCCTTTCTTATGCCAAGGAATGCTTGGCTATCTGGGTCTCTACGTGACAAAAAAATCCTGTGTTGTGATAGCATTTCAATCTTTTTTTTTACATTTAGCATAATAACGATAAGCATCAAAGTATAAAATATCTGAACAAAATTTGAAGAGAACTTCAGAAACAACTGCCGTGCTTATGACATTCGCGTTTCATACGATTTAAGATATATAATAAGTACAAATAAAAGAGTTATCGACTGCAAAATATACCTACGTTATATACAATATTCTTAATCATATTTCGTCAATAATTCGTATAAATATAAGATATATACATATATGAAAAAGATTAGCTATTTCGTATGTCTATTACAGTAGCATTGATGTTACACACATACAAACAGGATATTTTTTAATTATATATTATAAATCACATATATATGTATATATATATTATATACATACTAACAGGGTGATTCAGGATCTCTACAACAAACTCTGAGGAACGATAGATCTCGCAAAGAGGACCATTTTGTGTGAAGCAACCCTTGTTCTCTGACACATCGTTTAGGAGCTACGCGACCGCGCAGACAGATTTTAGGTGACATTTATTACAATTTCCGCTCATAAAAAAGCAGTGTAAGAGGTTTTATTGTTAACGCTTTTCCGCGATGCAGATTGGTTCTCTTATTGTGCTGACTTCGTGAGCATCTGTCGCGTATTTTGACAGTTTTATGTGTATCAAGAGGTTAATAATGTAATAGTATAATAGAGTTTGTCGCGGAGGTCCTGAATCACCCTGTATATACAATATGTAATATATATATGTATGATGTGACTGTCCTATACTACGTTTACGCGAGCGTTACTTCTGTAGTAACTTACGATAAATCACTCGTTTACGCGAAGTAAATTATCGTAAGTTACTACAAAATCCCGTTTACGCGAAGAAAATTCCTGTTTACGCGAAGGAATTATCGTAAGTTACTACAGAAGTAAAGCTCGCGTAAACGTAGTACTAGGCCGGTATTCATATACTACGTTTATGCGAGCTTTACTTCTGTAGTAACTTACGATAATTCCTTCGCGTAAACAGGATTTTCCTTCGCGTAAACGGGATTTTGTAGTAACTTACGATAATTTACTCCGCGTAAACGATCGAGTGAATCCCCAAGCAGCATTTTTCGGTTAACTTTCCGACTAAGGACTACTTTTCTACTAATCACAACGTTGTAAGCGGTCCAAGAAAGTTATAAAATGTAACTTATAATTAAAAGATAATACTAACGTTTTTTGGACGTTGTCATAACGTTAAAATTACGACGTGCTTTTTTTATCATTTCCCCAACGTCAAATTTGAAACAGTTTAATACTACGTTTACGCGAGCGTTACTTTTGTAGTAACTTACGATAATTCCTTCGCGTAAACGGGATTTTCCTTCGCGTAAACGGGATTTTGTAGTAACTTGCGATAATTTACTCCGCGTAAACGAGTGATATATCGTAAGTTACTACAGAAGTAACGCTCGCGTAAACGTAGTATAAGTCCTATTACCCGACGTTAAGATATTTAACGTTCGCCTGACGTTATACTCTGCACCACACTTTTCGAGCGACTTCACCCTTACGTAATTCCCAACGTAAACCAACGTTTTGTTATCAAGCGTTGTAAAACGCTAACGTTGTGAAACGTCGCCTGTGGTCATTTCTGACTGACGTTAAGAATCGCGAGAAATGGTAACAAATTCTGCCTAAAAGAGAGTAGAGATATAAGTGTAAATCCGACTTACGCTTAACGCTATACCATAACCATAACCTAGATCACCATAGATGGTATTGCATAGGTCGGATTTGGTTAAGATATACGACGCATTCGCAAATCTAGTATAGAATTTTCAACTAATCGATACTTTATCGACATGTTAAGTCAGTTTGGCGACCTTGTTAAGACTTTTAGTCAATATAGGTACAATTTTGCCTACAGTGGTATACTACTTAGTTTGCAAAAGTCTGAAAAAGTTCATTATTTTATACGAGAAGACAAATCTTAGTAGAATTTATCGCACCTTTTACTACGTAAAGTTTGATATAGTGTGGAACGCTGACTTCACCATTTTCATTCCTCAAAGAGGAAGGCAAATAATCCGCCATTTTCCAGTATATTTAGATTTATATTTTTTAACGCACTTTATTAACAATTTAAAGCATTTATATAATATCTGTTGTTAAAGTTTTGACAACATGTTTATTTTAAAAGTAATTTTGATAAAAAAAATAAAAATCTACATTTTGAAAATTTTAGTTATTTAATAGAATATTTAATAAATTGGAATATTTTAGAAGGGATTCGTCTAATTTCGACCTATTATTTCCACATTTATCAATAAAGTGGGTTTCGTTATAAATTTTCAGTGCTGGGTTCGTGTATTTATGGCAAAATTACAATAGTATCAAAGACTGCGCAAACTATATTTTTCCTCTAAAGCCATTTTATTTGTGCCAAATTGATAAGTACGTATTATGATACATTTATTACACCAATGCCGTCATATGGTTTGAATGGAAGCACGAAAACTACACGTAATATTACGTTGTGAAAAAATAACCTCAGGTCTAGCAGAGTGTACAAAATCAAAGTTTACAAAAATTACTTACACCAACGTTAAAACTGGTGGAAAAAATGTAACCTCAATTTAACTTATATAAGTCGGATCCCAACGTTGGTACAACCTAAATTTGATTCCCCAAATTAGTGCAAAAGAGGGTTGAAACGAAGTAGCGAAAACGTTGGATACCAACGTTAAGTGTGTTTATCTTAACGTCGGGCGGACGTCAAAATGCTGCTTGGGTCACCGTAAGTTACTACAGAAGTAACGCTCGCGTAAACGTAGTAATAGTCAGATCTTATATTTAAGACCGTCTTATATAAGTACAATCTTAAGATGTTATGAACCAATCACAGAGCCGTATTAGCATTTTAAGACATTACTTAAGACGGTTTTGAAATAAGATCCGACTATGAATACCGGCCCTAATTTTTACGATTATTACTACGTTTACGCGAGCGTTACTTCTGTAGTAACTTACGATAATTCCTTCACGTAAACGGGATTTTGTAGTAACTTACGATAATTTACCCCGCATAAACGAGTGAATTATCGTAAGTTACTACAGAAGTAACGCTCACGTAAACGTAGTATATGTAACAGTATAAAGGTGCATTAATTCGATGAGTAATAGAATTCTGACTTATTGGCCGCTGGGTCTTTAATAATTATTAAAGTAAATTATTAAAAAATCAGAATTCTATGACCAATCGAATTAATGCACCTTACTGTACATGTGTGTATAGGATGGAGCATTTAAGTGTTACAATCTATTATCCCTGAAAATACACGTCATATACTACGTTTACGCCAGCGTTACTTCTGTAGTAACTTACGATAATTCCGTCGCGTAAACGGGATTTGTTTTCGCGTAAATGGGATTTTGTAGTAACTTACGATAATTTACTCCGCGTAAACGAGTGAATTATCGTAAGTTACTTCTGTAGTAACTTACGATAATTTGTTCGCGTAAACGGGATTTTGTAGTAACTTAAACGATAATTTACTCCGCGTAAACGAGTGAATTATCGTAAGTTACTACAGAAGTAACGCTCGCGTAAACGTATAGTAATAGCAAAAATTGTTTAGATAAAAGTTATATATATACTACGTTTACGCGAGCGTTACTTTTGTAGTAACTTACGATAATTCCTTCGCGTAAACGGGATTTTCCTTCGCGTAAACGGGATTTTGTAGTAACTTGCGATAATTTACTCCGCGTAAACGAGTGATATATCGTAAGTTACTACAGAAGTAACGCTCGCGTAAACGTAGTAATAGTCTGCAGGGGGATAAATGGTAAAATCAATTTTTGAAAATTGTATTTGAAAATTGTGTGTGTGTGTGTGTGTGTGTGTGTGCGTGCGCGCGCGCGCGCCCTGGGCATATATTAAGGTCCTTGCATAATATCAGGCAACAGGCAATAGGAACAAGAAATAACCAAAAATTTGTTAATTACAACCTAAAAATTCGAATGCTATTGGTTAGCAACAGGCAATAGGCACAGAATTTTCAACATGACGGAAAATTCTGTGTCTATTGCCTGTGTCACTGTTTATTCTGCATTTATACATGATTTTTTTATTTCTATTCCCTGTTCCTATTGCCTGTTGCCTGACATTGTGCAAGGGTCTTTATGGAACTTTTTTGGATTCCAAAATTGAAATTATTTCGTTTTCCCTAGAAAACACAATAGAAATCTAGGAAATAACTAAACAATTCCGAAAAATTCCATAAGGGTGCAGTCCCACGTAGAGAAAAAAGCGGAACGGAAAGCAAGCACAGTGGGGGGTAACTAATAATCAGAACGTTTCTCCAAATATTCGTTCCGATTTTATATGAGGCTGAAGTCGATCCTATGGCATGTATTTTCTGCGTAACGCGTAACCGCGTAACCAATCACAAGCGTGAATATGCGTAACAGAAAATGCGAAACGTCTCTGATTGGTTACGCGATACGCGTTACGCGGAAAATATCAGTCCATAGGGCCGGGGCCTAATACGTGCCCTGCAGATACCGAGATCATCAGATATGCATTGTGTTGCTAGATTAAGGAACATAAGTGCTGGTCTACAACCTTGCTTTAAAGAGTATTTAAGCCGTAAGAAATTGACCAATCACAGTGGAATATGAGGAAAATACTCGACTGTGATTGGTCAATTTCTTACGGCTTAGAGCTTAAATACTTACTAAAGCAAGGTTGTAGACCAGCACTTACGTACTAAATAAAGATTTAAGAGGAACGGATCAATTAGTATTACAGCGGAGATTGCTGTATTCGCAAGAGAAACGGTAACGAAAATTGCGAAACGTGATACAAAGTCTTTCATAGTGAGAGTAACGGAATTTATATGCCTTATACACAATTGTTTGATAACTATAGTTAAACTGTGTAAGACTATTAGCGTACGCATGACATGCATATTCAACGGTAGTTTCTGCGAATCGTGTTCTCATTTATTGTTCCTCGTATAGTAATATATATGCAGTTTACCATACAAATGTATTTTGCAATGTAAACAATATCTTATCTAAATGACATTATAAAGCGATTGCTCAAAGATATAAGATGTCATTGCAAAATATAAGATTGTACAATGTCCATTGTGCGTTGTGATAAGTGTGTACTAAAAATAGCCACTACATAGGCCACATGAATCAGGCATTTGGAAATTGCATTTTTCAGAATCAGTGTTACCGGAGTAGTGAAGTAATTTTGCAGCATCTTTATACACATAAATTTAGTAATATTTTGTGTGCTTTGTATCGTATATATTTGTAATATCTTTCTATACACGAACTTGTATACAAATTTACACAATAAATCAATAAAATATAACGTATAAATGTTGACGTGCTGCAGTAATGCATTTATACTAGTTACATGCAAGGATACCTGATACTTTTCTTTGTGGACACATTTAGTTGGATAATCCATTTATTATATTACATATATATTATGAATTTACAAGTTTTTTATTTTAACAATATATATTATTATTAATATTTATATAACTAATAATGGCGAATTCGGTTAGACGCACCAGTGCGCATTCAAGCCGTTGTACACTGATTTAATTTCTAATATTTAAAGTAAAATGCAAATATTTCGACTGATTAATGCCCAATACATATTTTACCAAATAGTACAATAAAGATAATTGAGGATTTCGTGACTTAACCCGTTTATATCAAACATACACTTTACGTTGATTCGTGTACGACGGCTTTAATGTGCACTGAGTACGCACTGGTCTAACCAAATTCGCTATAAAGTTACTTTCGCGTTTTTTCCGATTTCGAAAATGTAAATCTAACGGTATAAAGCATTTTCGTACAAAAGATATTAATTTGAAATGTGTAGAGTTAAGCAATCCTAATTTACTAAAACTAACAATATTTAAGATATTACGTATCTAAAAGTCTATCCATAACAGTTTTTATCAACTCACATTTTTACAATCATTTACAGCTTTTCATTCATAGTACATTATATATGGTTCTCTTTAAGGGGGTATAACACCTTTGAGCATGAAATTTAACCTTTTTTTTCACGATTTTTTTTAACATATAAGGAATAGAGCAATCGAAAATCGGCTTTAAGGGGTCTTTTTATTATACATTAAAGATGTAAAAAAAAATTTTTTGTATATAAAATTATTCGTATATAAAATATACACCCTGTCAAAAGAGGCCGTGTGCGTCCAGCTGGTGTACACGATTTCGGCTGACTGGTATGACCTAGAACAGAAATCCAAAAAAATTCTTAATCTGTGATAGATTGGCTATGGAGGTACATAGGATTTTTGAAAAATACTGATTTTTGCGAAATTGACACTAATTTAAACAAAAGTGTCCAAATTTACACTGAAAAATCGTGTATAAAATTGGTTCCCAAAAAAAAACTACCAATCCAATTTAAAAACGGCTATGTACCTCCATAGCCAATCTCTCACAGATTAAGAATTTTTTTGGATTTCTGTTCTAGGTCATACCAGTCAGCCGAAATCGTGTACACCAGCTGGACGCACACGGCCCCGGACAGGGTGTATATTTTATATACAAATAATTTTATATACAAAAAATTTTTTTTTACATCTTTAATGTATAATAAAAAGACCCCTTAAAGCCGATTTTCGATTGCTCTATTCCTTATATGTTAAAAAAAATCGTAAAAAAAAAGGTTAAATTTCATGCTCAAAGGTGTTATACCCCCTTAACTTAAGTATAAAGGCCCTTGCACAATGCCAAGCAACAGGCAATAGGAACAGGAAATAATCAAAAATTCGTTAATTACAACCTAAAAAATTCGAATGCTACGATTGGTTGACAACAGGCAATAGGCACAGAATTTTCAACGGAACTCTGTGTCTATTGCCTGTGCCACTGTTATTCTGCATTTATATATGATTTCTGATTTCTATTCCCTGTTCCTATTACCTGTTGCCTGGCATTGTGCACGGGCCTTAAAAGTTACAGATGTGCTGCTATTGAGGCACTTGACCAGGAATGTTGATTATCGTCATATTATTTGATAATTGTTGCGATCTTTCTGGCGCTGTATACGGACGGATTAGCGTAACTTTATTTTCGTAACTTTCACTAGGACTGATATTTAGATTCAAGTGATCTAATATTGTAGTCATAGTTTGTGTGCTTTTCTCTCCAGCGAGAGTCCCTACATTAGGCGTAAGATTTCGTAAAAGACTTTCGCATTTAATAGTTGATTGCTCAATTGGAAGAGGGGCAGTCTTATTTCTCTTTACAAAAACTTTTATAATGCTTCTCCTTTCATTGGTACCTATAAAAATATTTCATATTGATTTAGGATGTTATATATTTGTTTTATTAACATAGGTACACGTACCATTGCACGATTCATTTATTAAAGCTTCATCCTGAAATTTTTAGAAGAAAATATCAGATCGATAATAAGAAATTTAAATTGAGAGATTTGTGTCATCATATTTCTAAGATACAAACATAAAGCTAGATCTTCATCTATCGTAACGCTTTGATCGCGATCGTAAGCAATTAAGCCGTCGTAAACCGTATATCTATGCCAATATATCTATAAACACACTTTTCTTCGCACGTCGAGAAGGCTGACAGGTTAGGTTATGTTGTAACGCCAGACAAGCGTCGTAATCGTAAAAGTTCAAACTGAGTCAACTTATATGATGAGCTTACGATAGCTGTTACGACGAGCGTTACGATCGCTTACGATGAACTTTACGATAGATGTAGTTCGGGCTTAGAGCGACTGTGTACAATTAATATTCATTGTGCACCTTTGCCGCCAAAAGATCTTTAATAGGTTTGAAAGGATTGGAGTGTATAGACACTTTCGATGGCGTATTTGACACAACAGACTGTGCCCGTTGAACGCTTTTATGTTGAAAATTCTGTGATTGTTTGACTCTGTTGTTCAGAACAGCATAATTCTTCACTATAATATCCAACAACCATCTGGAGGAGAATAAATTCTGATCATCAATATGACAGTATATGCCATTAATCTCTTATTTCGTGCACGTATCTAAATCTTCTTAACAGTAATTCTAAGCTTACTTATATCCATCCTTTATACCCGCAATACTACTCTTGGATTGCTCCTTGTCATAAATGCAGGAGCACGTTTCTACTCTTGTCGGACATCTCATGGCATTAGCCGCACGCTCTACATCCAGGTTTTCAACCACATCTAGCTCGTCGATAGCTTCATTCAGATCTTGTTTGTTGGCGAGTCTATGCATACATTACGAAAATCTGAATGAGATTTGTACCGGCAATACCACACAACTTATCAACATCTTTGATCATTATATGCACACAAATGACCTAATCTGCTTTTCGTATGTGCGCAAGCAAAAGTGTGCAGAGACATAACTTCAGAGATCTCTTACAACAATATTGGTTTCGTCAAGATATGTTCATGTGTGATTAATTCGTTAAATACAACTTTATTCTCTGCAAGACGGGAAATATCACTAGCATCCACCACGTATATAAGTCCATGTATCTAAAAGATGTCAGTTGAGACATATATAGAGATATTGAAGTTGCTGTTTGCAGTTAGCAATGTTAGCATAGATGTAGCAGTCAATTGTCTGATGTTCTTATCGTAACATTTAATTATAACTATCGTTATTTATTTAGATTTACATAAGTCACTTACATCGTTGTAATATTTAGGCCACAATGCTCTAATCTGGGAGCTGCCTCCGAGATCATATATCTTCACGGAATATGACTTGTGCTTCAGGGATACCATCCGGAATCCTACCGTGGGCAGCACCTTCTGATCTGAATCTACAGAACAAGAATACGTATTGTACCAAAATTTAATACCATACAGCGATAAGCTTCATTTGCAGGAATTTTCGCTTAGTGTTAAACCTATTTTTAATTCTTGAAAAATTTACCGCCACTAATGTGATTGAGTATCATAGACTTTCCGGCATTGTCCAGTCCCACAATGAGCAAAACAATGGTCCTGAAATCGTGAAAAATAAATGTAAACAAAAGGACGTCATCTCTCTCCTTATTTCATATCCAACACGCATTCTTCGTTCATAAATGATGCGTACTTCTCTGCTGTACGGTTTCTTCGCAGCCTCCTCAGTATACTTCTGATGCAACTACTCATCGCGGGAAGAGAGAGAGAAAATCGCAATCCCATGCTTCCCGCGGTCTTAATCGCGCTCCGGTGGACTTCTGTTATTCATCGAGTCCATCGAGTCCTTCCTTCCTTTTTGATTATTGGCCCAAATTGGCCCCTGCCTCCATGCCTCATAGAGGACAATACGTCCAATACGATCAGAAGGGGTCGATTAAGGCCGTGGCACATAGAAAAACTAGAGAGACTCGTAGGGAGAGAGTGGCGAACTCGTCACGTGACCCCCTTTCCTCTGATTGGTCGCGGGCGTTAAAGCTCCTTGTGATGTAAAGAAGAGGTTAAATTAGCAGGTTAATGTTAATGTTTACAAACTAAGGTTCCGTCGCGTTACAGCAATCGAGTCTCCGTAAGTGATACATTATTATTAATTCTGAAATTAATACTGAATACGAAAAAATTTGCTCTCTTCGATTTTATATACATACATGAAATAAATTCAGTTTTTAGTGTTTCCTGCATATTATAAAATGCCTGGCAGGTACAGTGCTCCAAGATGCACAAATTCCAACAAAGAAGGATTTTGTTTAACAACATTTGCTCATGATCCTCAATTAAGACAACAGTGGATCGATGCTGCTGGAATTCCGGATTGGAACCCTCCAAAATCAGCTGTACTATGTGAAGTTAGTATTGAAGTGTATGTACTTATGTATTATGGTATAACAGATATTTTTCTTTAATGTACTTGTACCTCTCATTTTAGGTTCATTTTCGTCCATCAGCGTTATACTGCGTGGGCAACAAGAAATTTATTTTAAAAAATATCATGGTAAATCTGAAGGAGAGCTCACTCCTCTCCGATTTCGATGAAATTAGGCTCAATCGACGCGTTTTTTCTCAAAACGACCGAATCTGGCAGAAAAAAGCGTCGCTCTGCCCCGCGACGCGAGATATTAAACGTTAAAGTTGACAGGAATCAGGTTATGATTCCTGTCATACCGACAACATGTAGCAACACTGAACATGCCCCGCGGTCACATGCGCATGCTCAGTGGTCGCACACGCATGCAAAACTGCGCCAACTTTAAATATACACAGCATAGAGGAAGCGCAATATTGAGTATAGATTTCGATATTTAAATCATAAGGTAATTCTTTCAATATTTATTGATAACTATAGCAAACAAGTATATTGTTTTTTATTCTTTTTAACATATGGGACAAATGCGACGCAGCCGTGTGTACAGTTACAGCGTTTTCCATAGATAAATGTTAGATCAATATGAATCCAATAAATAATTAAAATTGAATGTATTATTTTGAAGTTGTGATTTTCATTAAAGCAGATATTTTGTATTTAACTAAATTTAAAGCGCGTCACTAACCTATGTAGGTTAGTGACGCGCTTTATAAGTATTTAACTGTTTAAGCGCGTCACTAACCTACCCTTATGAAAAAGTAGTACTGGTTTTAATACTGGAAAAAGTATTGGTGAAAGTACTGGAGACATAAGTACTCAAAGTACTACTAAATTCGACCATACTGACTTCGTCAGTACTCCTTCCCAGTACTCATCCAATACTCATTCAGTACTCCCTCCAGTACTCCCCCAGTACTCCCTCCAGTACTCCCTCCAGTACTCTTTTTGTACTTATCAAATAATCGTGAGATACTAACGTATGGTACAGGCGCAGTAGGGGAGAGTGGACACCCTTGAACCACGTTTTTTCAAATCACATTAAAAATGTGAATTTAAAAATTTTAATAACTTCATTATAATATAAATGAGACTATTCGATGTTTAATATAATAAACTTTGTTTGTAAATGATTTAAGAAGTAAATTTTCAGAAATATTTTGCAAAAATAATGATATTTCGAAATGCTGCGTTTGTCACAGTGGACCCCACGCGTGGGGTCGATTGAGCCATAGCGTAGGGTACACTGTGACATGTAATGTGAAAGGTAGGGTACCCTGTGACACGTAGAAGAGATCTGTTTAAATCCTGTTTATTACAAATCTTTAGTCAATTGAAAAACCAAGACTGTGCTAGAGAACCAATTTATCAATAATCTGTGCCTATTAGTTTCTTACAGTACTGGCAGTACTATCATGATAGTACTCCGAATATTAATCTGATAAAGTACTGACCACTTCAATACTTTGGAGTACTAATGAGTATTATTGCTTGTAATACTGTCAGTACTGTAAGCACTGACAGACACAGTACCGACCATTCTGCAGTATTCATGAGTATTAACATACTAATACTCTCAATACTACGAGTACTGTTCACTCAGTACTGAGTACTGATTGCTAGTACTACTTTTTCGTAAGGGTTGACTGGCAAAAAAGATTTATTCGTATATCTGTATTGTTAATATTGTTATGCGATAGCTTTATGCTCACCAAAATAAGCAAGTATAAGAAAGAAAGAAGCGTCAGAGTCAGAGGATCACCACTACCCTGTTCGATCATCGATGTCAAGCGACAAGGCGCCGGTATACTACTTGGATGGGTGACCAGTTGAGAGAGCGGATTTCTTCGGACAAACGCGCGACGGCTATACGCACATATACGGCTTAATATATTTTTTTTCGTTCCGGTAATAAAATATTTTATTTTTCACATATCAACAAATAGTTTTTGCGTCAGTAAGAAAATTTTGTTTGCTAATACGAAACATTTTTTTTAGTGTAAAATGTATTTGAAACATCTCTGAAGTGTTTCCGCAATATTTCGTAGATATATTTGAGAAATACTTCATAACATTGCCGAAATCTTTCAGCATGGTCGCATTTGAAATAATTGCGGACATTGAAACATTGCCGAAATGATGTAGAAACGGTCGTGAAAAATTTCTGAAATATTAATGAAAGATGTAATATTTCAATTGAAATTTTGCAGAAATGCCTTTGAAATATTACGTGCCGAGTGGGTTAGTTTATTCTAATGTAATATTTAAACGAAAGTATTATTTTGGGTATTATAGTTTTGTGATATAATTTTTTATTATATATGATGTTATTTTATGTGATATTATTTTATCATATATGATGTTAAAATTAATATTTAAAATGACAAATAATCTCATTAATATTTTTATTTGCTAGCAATATCTTTTATTCGTTCTAAGTAGTTATTATATTGAAGGCCATGTTATATGTAATTCGATTATTTCAGGATTTTTCTTTTTTTATAGATGTGGCCATGTATGTTTTGTCGTTCTAATATATATTATAATACATGTTATATAATGTATAAAGAGATATATAATCTAATATGTATTTTTCTATCAAATAAAATGTTATAAATTTATTACAAATGTCTATTACAAATAAATGTTTTATATTTTTCATGACTAATGTTTATAACTAATCTTTTATGACTAAAAATAAAACTTCTCACGACTAAAAATAAGAACTTATTTTATTGTCAAAAATTATTTTATTACATATTCTGTTATAACATATTCTATTAACAGTTTAATGTTGAAAATACGATGTATAGATTTAAGGTTTTATTTCTGAAATCTTGATGAAATTAATGATATCGTCGATACTCCATTACTATTAACTTTCAGAACTTTATAAACTCATTATTTGATTGACTATTATTATAATCTCTCACATTTAAGCCTAATAACTATAACTATAATAATAATTGTTAATAGACTCTATGTAAATATTATTTATTTTATTAACTAATTTATCATTTGTTCATGGAATGGCAAAAGCAACATAAGAATATTATAATATATAACGTCCTATATTAATTATTAAAATACATATTTCTTACATGAAATTTTGTATGTTCAACATGTAATTTTTGTACAATACAAAATTTATCTTAAGAAAGAGAAGAAAACTTTTCCTTTACAAAGAACAATTTTTTGGTGTAAAAGAAACAAATATTTAAAAGATAATAACTTATTCTTTAATATGTATTTATAGTACAAATATGTATTTATAGTACAAATATGTGTTTATAGCACAAATATTATTATCAGTATTAAAAGTACAAGATCAAATTCTGTTATCTCTTTCAGACGAAACTTGTATAATTGAAAAATATATACAGAATTAACAAACATCATCAAAGAGTTAGTGCGTTATATGTGAGATTCAAATGACTTAATATGCATTAAATCATCTTGTAAACAATGAACTCTTTCCCTTAAAACTTCATTTTCCTGTACAACATTTTTTAACTTTACTTGCATTGCCTTATAGATTTGTAAGAAGTTCTCTTCTCTATTTCTTTCTTTTGTAACTTCACATAGTACAGCTGATTTTGGAGGGTTCCAATCCGGAATTCCAGCAGCATCGATCCACTGTTGTCTTAATTTAGGATCTTGAGCAAATGTTGTTAAACAAAATCCTTCTTTGTTGGAATTTGTGCATCTTGGAGCACTGCACCTGCCAGGCATTTTATAATATGCAGGAAACACTGAAAACTGAATTTATTTCAGGTATATAAAATCGAAGAGGGCAAATTTTTTCGTATTCAGTATTAATTTCAGTATTAATAATAATGTATCACTTAAGGCCATTCTACAATAGCGTAAACGTAGTCGTAAGTGGTTGTAACATATTCAGAATGTATTCAGAACGCACTTTTATCGATAAATGCGCGCATTTAGCATATGGTTTTCGTCATAATGTAACGTAAACCATATGCTAAATGCGCGCATTTATCGATAAAAGTGCGTTCTGAATACATTCTGAATATGTTACAACCACTTACGACTACGTTTACGCTATTGTAGAATGGCCTTTACGGAGACTCGATTGCTGTAACGCGACGGAACCTTAGTTTGTAAACATTAACATTAACCTGCTAATTTAACCTCTTCTTTACATCACAAGGGGCTTTAACGCCCGCGACCAATCAGAGGAAAGGGGGTCACGTGACGAGTTTGCCACTCTCTCCCTACGAGGCTCTCTAAAGAAAACTTAAGCAGTAAAACTCAAGCAGTAAGCAAATCAGCCAATCACAGTCAAGAACTTAAGGCACGGCCCTAAAGGCCTTCACACATAAAATCGCGTAAGGACGTAAAACGTAAGCGTAAGAAAATCGACAAATCCCTCTCAAGTATTATGCTGTCCGTAACCCCAGTAGGGGAAAATACTTGATTGGGATTGATCAATTTTCTTACGCTTACGTTTTACGTCCTTACGGCATTTTATGTGTGAAGGCCTTAAGCGGTAGCGATCCATACCATTGATTTCTTACTGATTAAGTTTTACTGCTTAAGTTTTTCTATGTGCCAAGGCCCTTACGCTCGCGTAAACATAGTAGCAATGTACATATGGCTTCTGCCCACAGGACGCGGAAACGCTTGCCGCGCGGCAAGCGTTTCCGCGTCCTGTTTAAAGGCCTTTACACATAAAATCGCGTAAGGACGTAAAACGTAAGCGTAAGAAAATCGACCAATTCCAATCAAGTATTGTGCTGTCTGGAACCCCAGTAGGGGAAAATACTCGATTGGGATTGATCGATTTTCTTATGCTTACGTTTTACGTCCTTACGGCATTTTATGTGTGAAGGCCTTTATTACGCGAAGGAATTATCGGCTTCTGCACACAGGACGCGGAAACGCTTGCCGCGCGGCAAGCGTTTCCGCGTCCTGTGTGCAGAAGCCATATACTACGTTTACGCGAGCGTTACTTCTGTAGTAACTTACGATATATCACTCGTTTACGCGGAGTAAATTATCGCAAGTTACTACAAAATCCCGTTTACGCGAAGGAAAATCCCGTTTACGCGAAGGAATTATCGTAAGTTACTACAAAAGTAACGCTCGCGTAAACGTAGTAATAGTTAACTATACAGAAGTAACGCTCGCGTAAACGTAGTAATTGACCGCTGTTACACGGCGCCGTTAATCGGGTTTAATAACATCGGTAGTTCTTAGACTAGCCAATCACACTCATTCTTCAGAAGAAGGGAATAGCTGTGATTTGCCAGCCTAAGAACTACCGATGTTATTAAACCCGACGTATAACAGCGGTCATTGACTGTGTTTACATGACACCGTTAATCGGGTTTTATAACATCGGTAGTTGTCAGGAAGACCAATCGTAATCATTCTTCAGAAGAATGGAATAGCTGTGATTGACCGGCCTAAGAACTACCGATGTTATAAAACCCGATTAACGGTGCCGTGTAAACGGAGTCATTGAAAGCTAATTGTAAGTGATATGCATTATAAGTACACATATGGTGTAAATAGACAGGAAGCATTGCGCATAATGGCGGCAGGTTTAGCGGTTGAACCAATCAGGAGGCGACCCGTTTTGTAGGCGCTCACTTTAAAGTGAAATTCGATTATAAGAAATAAAAATGCGTGAATCATGTAAAATTTTAAATATATATTTAATAAAATATAATAAAACCTTAAATAAATAAATTAATTAATGACAATTAAACCTACGTAACCCAACTAAGGCAGGAAAAACGGAATAAATGAATAATAAACTAATAAACGATTAACCCTTAAGCTGCATACGGCGTCCGACCCAAAGTGATATCTGCTCGTAACTGTAAAACTTGCAAGCCTGTCAGAAGATATTAAATAAACGATGTTTATCAAAATTACTATAAAATCGTCAATTGCAATGTAGACAGATGTTTCATGAATTTTTTTAGATTTTTAAAAATACTTTAAGGTAGGGAAAAATAGCGTTGAACGTGACAAACCCACGTATGCACTTAGAAGGTACCGAAAAAACCTATGCACTTTAAGTGTTAAACCTACCTGACCAAATCAGGACAGAAGAAAGGATCCCTGGGAAGGCGTGGTCCCTGGGTCACGGGGGAGCTAGCCGAGCACTTGAGAGCCCTGTATGTACTCCAAGTGTCTCAGGCCGGTATCCATAGTCGGATCTTATTTTAAGACCGTCTTAAAATTAACTCTGAAAGAATATTATAAGGCATTAATTTCATTTGTACATTTATATATGGAGGGGTGAAAACCACAGTGGTGTAAGTCAAATTTTTTTAAATATTTTCTCGTGTGCAATCTGTACAATATATAAATTGCATCTATGCACACGAGAAAATATTTTTAAAAATTTGACTTACACCACTGTGGTTTTTACCCCTCTATATATAGATACACAAACACACACACACACACGCACACGCACATGCACACACACACACACACACACACACGTTAAAATACTCACGGTACTTTAATTTTTTTGTTGTCTTCTTTGCTCTGCGACATTATACCTTTTCGCTTTTTTTCTAGATTTAATGTTGGAACAGATCCCTGTTTTAACCTTAACACTTCTTTAGCTGGTTTATTTTGTAATCGTGGTTTTGTCTTCTCAAGCACCAAACGATTTTCATCAAAATGGATTGCGCATATCCTTGCTGTAAGCATATTAGGTAATTATACAGTTTAGGGGCCTCACCTCCGATTTTGATGAACTTAGGCTTAATCGACGCGTTTTTGCTCAAAACGACCAAATCTGGCAGAAAAAAGTGTCGCTCTGCCCCGCGACGCGAGATATTAAACGTTAAAGTTGACAGGAATCAGGTTATGATTCCTGTCATACCGACGCCATGTAGCAAGACTGAACATGCCCTGCGGCCACATACGCATGCTCAGTGGCCGCACGCGCATGCTCAGTGGCCGCACGCGCATGCAAAACTGCGCCAATTTTAAATATGTATTTTATAAAACAAATGAAGCGCGATTAGGTTTCACGCTGGGAGTTTTGTTTAGATTTATTATGCGGGGGAAGGGGCTTCGCCGCAGGCTACTTCTATGTAAAAATCACAACTTCTATAAAGCAGGGCATATACACACGTGTGTGTGCCCTGCTTTAACAAAAATCACAATTTCTATAAAGCAGGGCATACACACGTGTGTGTGTGCCCTGCTTTAACGGAAATCACAACTTCTATAAAGCAGGGCATACACACGTGTGTGTGTGTGTGTGTGTGTGTGTGCCCAGTACATGCGTGGGCGGGGAAATTTTGCTGCCCTGCACCCCCCTCCCCATGCATGTACTTTATAATTTCGCTTTACAACTTAGCATGTACTTTAAGTTGTAAAGCGAGTTCCACGCTTTCAACCACGGGGGGGTGCGGGGGGGGCCGAAGGCCCCCCCTCGCACCGCCTCGTCTGTGTGTGTGTCCACGCGAAACGAGGTGCCACATGGGTTCATGACGCGCTTTACAACTTAAAGTACATGCTAAGTTGTAAAACGAAATTATAAAGTACATGCATGGAAAGGGGGGTGCAGGGGAGCAAAATCCCTTCGCCCACGCATGTACTTAAACGAGCTTGTAAAGCGCGTCATGAACCCATGTGGCACCTCGTTTCGCGTGGACACACACACACACACACACACAACGGGGGGGTGCGAGGGGCGGGCCTTCGGCCCCCCCCTCCCCCGCACCCACCCCGCCGGTAGGCAGCGTGGAACTCGCTTTACAACTTAAAGTACATGCTAAGTTGTAAAGCGAAATTATAAAGTACATGCATGAGGAGGGGGGTGCAGGGGAGCAAAATCCCCCCGCCCACGCATGTACTTAAACGAGCTTGTAAAGCGCGTCATGAACCCATGTGGCACCTCGTTTCGCGTGGACACACACACACACACACACAGACGTGTGTATGCCCTGCTTTATAGAAGTTGTAATTTTTGTTAAAGCAGGGCACACACACGTGTGTATATGCCCTGCTTTATAGAAGTTGTGATTTTTACATAGAAGTAGCCTGCGGCGGAACCCCTTCCCCCGCATAAAACTAAACAAACTCCCAGCGTGATACCTAACTGCTTGAATTAAGACGCTTGATTATTCCGCATGATTGACCAGTCATCATATTTAAAATTGGCGCAGTTTTGCATGCGCGTGCGGCCACTGAGCATGCGTATGTGGCCGCAGGGCATGTTCAGTCTTGCTACATGGCGTCGGTATGACAGGAATCATAACCTGATTCCTGTCAACTTTAACGTTTAATATCTCGCGTCGCGGGGCAGAGCGACACTTTTTTCTGCCAGATTCGGTCGTTTTGAGCAAAAACGCGTCGATTAAGCCTAAGTTCATCAAAATCGGAGGTGAGGCCCCTAAACTGTATAATTACCATCATTTTTTTTTTCATTAACTTACCCAAATCAACTTTCATATCCGTTTCTTTTCTTTGGCAGGCATTAAGCCATTGCTGACGAACAAATGTTTCTTTAGGAAAAGTAAAATATTTAAATCCTTTCGTCCCATTATGATTCGTACGATTCTTACAATTTTTTACACAGCACGTTGGCATAGTTTTTCCGCAAAAATAGAATATCTAATATCTAAACACATTATAACCTTTAACTATACTTCAAAATAATATGGGAGGAGCCATATTGCTTTTGGCATCTTGGATAAAATTCTGATTGGTCAAAGAAAATGACGACTGCGCATCCTCGAAACTGTTACACCTGTCTTCTAACACCATGACTAACAGTAAAAACTTATACAAGAAAGTAATCCCTAGTGTAACCTCTGGTGAAAGTAACCTCTGCTGACACTCCTGGTGAACATTTCCTCACAATTTATAAAAACAATTCGCAGAATTTCTAAATTCTTTATGAACTTTTTAAAATATAATTATTTGTTATTAGACTTTTTTCATCCAACACATGTATATGGTTTGTTAAAAATATCCGTTTGTTTCGCATTTAATCTTGTATAATTTATTATTTATTTGTTATGCTAATTAATCAATATTCCTAAATATTTTTTCAGGTTTGCACAACGTGCAACAATAAACTCAGATTAAAGAAGAAAGAAGAATTGGACATGGTATTTAATTTATAACTGATTGAGGATGGATACACATTACGATTTATTAGAACATTAATAATTAGATAATTATTGTATATAATAATTGTATACTTGTACAGTGATTTCAATAAAATTGTATTTTAATTAAAAGTAAATATTTAATACAACTTTTTCATAGTATTTCTCTATATATAGTACTGTTATTAGATATACATCTCTTTTTGATTGTATCGATTGCCTTTCAAATTAAAGCCCGCGCACAACTAGCAATATGGCGATCTATTAGTCATCAGATCAAAGGTGCCGACACCGAGTGAGCTTACTGTTCTTTCTTATACTGTGCCAGTACGGCTTTCAAGAGGGCAAATCAACGGTTGACGCGATCGAGCGTATCCGTGCCCTCTCGGAAGCCCCGGCGGAGTCCGGCAGGGTACGTTGCTCGGCGTCTCGTTCGACGTCGCCAACGCTTTCAACACCCTGCCGTGGCCGGTAATAAGGGGGGCGCTCGAACACCATGGCGTCCCCCCTTACCTGATAGCCGTTTTATACGACTATCTCCGGGACAGGAGATTGGTCTACAGACCGAAATGGCGTAGTGAGGGTTAGGCTGGTCGTGCGAAGGGTTCCACAGGGGTCAGTACTTGGCCCCCTCTTGTGGAACCTGGGCTACGACGCAGTCCTGCGCGTCGCTCTGCCCCCGGGCTGCTGGTTGAACGGTTTGCCGATGATACATTCCTGGGGGTTGAGGGCGACACTGGGAGGAGACCATACGACTGGCCAATGTCGCAGTGGAGGCCGAGGTGAAAGTCATGAAGAGGGTGGGCCTTAAGGTGACTCCCCAAAAAACGCAGGCGGTCTTTTTCCACGACCGGCGCTCCAAGGGGAGGCCACCAAAGGCCCACATACTGGTGGAAGAAACCCGCGTTTCCGTGGAGGCCCACATGAAGATCTTGGGCCTCTGGTTGGGTGGCACGTGGAGCTTTGGCGAGCACTTCGCTCGCCTGGCTCCCAGCCCTGCTAAAAATGACCGATTGAATCCGATTAAAAATTTTGAATCCGCATGAATCTGGATTCTTGATTCGGAAATCACGGATTTATAACGATTACACCGACTGAAAACGATTGAAACGGATTGGTATTCAAGGATGTAATTTCAATCGGATTCTATCGATTTGAATCGTTATGATTTTATAAACGATTACACTGATTGAAAACGATTGAAACGGATTGGTATTCAACGATGTAATTTCAATCGGTTCCTATCGGTTTGAATCGTTATGATTTCGTAACGATTACACCGATCGAAACCGATTGAAACGGATTCGTAATCAATTAACGATGTAATTTAAATCGGTTCCTATCGGTTTGAATCGTCATGATTTCATAACAATTATACCGATTGGAAACGATTGAAACGGATTCGTACTCAAGGATGTAATTTCACTCGTTTTCTATCGGTTTGAATCGGTCTTAGTCAATCGTTTAAATCGTTATGATTTTATGAACCCCGAAATCACGAAATTATAATGATTTATACGGATTGACTGACCGATTCAAACTAATAGAATCCGTGAATTCCGGATATATAAACAGGATTATTTATTACTTTATTATAATTACCCGATTTAAATAGATTAAGCGCAGATACGATTGAAACCGATTGAGTCGGATTCAGATGAATCCGGAAATATCGCATTAAATCCGATTCCGGTGTTGTATTAACCCTAAGAGCAAAAAGTCGACTTTAAGTCGACTTGAAGTCGACTTTTACCGAAACTGACTTGGCAGAGAAGTCGACATTTTTAAGGACAAAAGTCGACTTGAAGTCGACTTGAAGTCGGCGAATGTCGCAAAAACCACCGACTTAAAGTCGACTTCCCGTCATGATGAAAAGTCGACTTCCCGTCATGACGAAAAGTCGACTTCCCGCCAACTTTTAAAGTCGATAAAATAAACCGCCGCGTACGTCTGGAGGTCGATTGTGTATCTTGAAACGAGGTAAAAATAACAAAAGTTAACAGATTTTATTAGATTTTGATAAATAAAATCGTAGATACGCTAATGAATTTTCTCACTTTTGTAATTTTTACCTCATTATTTCAAGATACACAATCGACCCCTTGCTGGAGGGCTAAAACTGATGCATTTCGATTTTTTTTCATATATAAAATAATTTAATTATCTAAAAAACTGTATAATTACAATCCTAATGTTTTATTCTTAATTACAAAGGCGGCCATATCTGTGCCACTTCTGCGTGCGCGGATTCCGGCAGCCACTTCTGGTAAGCTGACAATAACAGAACTAAAATTAAAACATTCCAGCGTTAATCGCGAAACAATATGCAAAATTAGCTATATAAATATATATCATATTATTATCATAATGTTGTAAATATATAATAATATTGTTTTATATAAATATATATATATATACACTGGGCAACAAAATTATCGCAACAAAAATTTACGTAAAAAATTTGCCCAACTTCAAATAAGCATAACTCCGCGAAAAATTGTCATATCTGAAAGATTTTTTTTTCATTTTAAAGGGTGAAGTCTGTATTTTAAGGAACCATTGTTAGATTTTGAATTTAGCCTCCCGCCCTCCCGCCGTTCTTCCAAAAGTAAGGACGTGTTACGTCTCCAAAAAATTGCATACTTTGACACATTCTACGGAGTAGAATGAATTTTTTTCGTAACTATCATGGCAACCATCGTAAAATATGGACTTTTCCCTGCAAATTAAAAAAAAAATTAAGTCCGTACGATTTTTTTTCGCCGAGTTATGGCTTATCAAAGTTACCTATGCATTTTTGTGCATTTAATCACCGCCAACATTAGTATTACCCGATGAACACTTCGGGGAGGTTATTGGTCGGATTTTGCCTATCGTGTATGTGTGTGTGTGTTAGCAGAGATTTGCGCAAACTAATTTTTATTCAAACGAGGCATTGTTACGATTTTGTCTTTTGGTTCCGAATGAGCAATACAATACAGTGACTGCAATACTGTGAAGTTTTGTAATACTGAAGTAAGTAACTTCACAGTACATTACTTCTGTAAGTATAACTTCACAGTATTGCAATCACTGTATTGTATCGTTAATTCGAAAACAAACGACAAAATCGTAACAATTCCTCGTTTGAATGAAAATCAGTGTGCCCAAATCTCTGCTAACACACACACACACACACACACACACACACACACACACACACACACACACACACACACACACACACACACACACACACACACACACACACACACACACACACACACACACACACACACACACACACACACACACACACACACACACACACACACACACACACACACACACACACACACACACACACACACACACACACACACACACACACACACACACACACACACACACACACACACACACACACACACACACACACACACACACACACACACACACACACACACACACACACACACACACACACACCACACACACACACACACACAACACACACACACACACACACACACACACACACACACACACACACACACACACACACACACACACACACACACACACACACACACACACACACACACACACACACACACACACACACACACACACACACACACACACACACACACACACACACACACACACACACACACCACACACACACACACACACACACACACACACACACACACACACACACACACACACCACACACACACACACACACACACACACACACACACACACACACACACACACACACACACACACACACACACACACACACACACACACACACACACACACACACACACACACACACACACACACACACACACACACACACACACACCACACACACACACACACACACACACACACACACACACACACACACACACACACACACACACACACACACACACACACACACACACACACACACCACACACACACACACACACACACACACACACACACACACACACACACACACACACACACACACACACACACACACACACACACACACACACACACACACACACACACACACACACACACACACACACACACACACACACACACACACACACACACACACACACACACACACACACACACACACACACACACACACACACACACACACACACACACACACACACACACACACACACACACACACACACACACACACACACACACACACACACACACACACACACACACACACACACACACACACACCACACACACACACACACACACACACACACACACACACACACACACACACACACACACACACACACACACACACACACACACACACACACACACACACACACACACCACACACACACACACACACACACACACACACACACACACACACACACACACACACACACACACACACACACACACACACACACACACACACACACACACACACACACACACACACACACACACACACACACACACACACACACACACACACACACACACACACACACACACACACACACACACACACACACACACACACACACACACACACACACACACACACACACACACACACACACACACACACACACACACACGATAGGCAAAATCCGACCAATAACGTCCCCGTAGTGTTCATCGGGTAATACTAATGTTGGCGGTGATTGAATGCACAAAAATGCATAGGTAACTTTGATAAGCCATAACTTGGCGAAAAAAAATCGTACAGACTTAATTTTTTTTTTAATTTGCAGGGAAAAGTCCATATTTTACGATGGTTGCCATGATAGTTACGAAAAAAATTCATTCTACTCCGTAGAATGTGTCAAAGTATGCAATTTTTTGGAGACGTAACACGTCCTTACTTTTGGAAGAACGGCGGGAGAGCGGGAGGCTAAATTCAAAATCTAACAATGGTTCCTTAAAATACAGACTTCACCCTTTAAAATAAAAAAAAAATCTTTCAGATACGACAATTTTTCGCGGAGTTATGCTTATTTGAAGTTGGGCAAATTTTTTACGTAAATTTTTGTTGCGATAATTTTGTTGCCCAGTGTATATATATATATTATTATAAATATATAATATCCACAGACTTTTATACTAGACCACTAACATCTATGGACGCACTGCCGAAAAGCTGATGCGAGTGCAAGGTGCAAGTGTTAGTGAAGGGTGCGGCCATATTGAATTAACAATAAGTCACTATCGGGTGTTCAGTTGCTCATGATGTGCGTTTATCTGCATTCGTTATTACAGTACATAACGAAGCAGGCAAATGTTTTTGTGTTAAATATTGGTACATGTTATCAATAAGTTTGTAAGTCATGCCTTCGACGTGTAGCGTACTTGGATGCCGAAATCGAACCACTACTCCTGTAGTATTAAACCCTTTCTTTTGGACATTCTGTATATGCCAAACTATTGTATAGAAATCTTGTATAAAACCACTTGTATAGAATAGTAGTATAGCATATCTTGACTAAAATCAACATGGCGGCAAGCATCACGGCCGAGATGTCTGTCAGCGGTCTAGTATTGTATAGAAGTCTATGATAATATCTAAATATTATTTTATAAATTAAAATCTCACATTTTTTATCCGAACCTCAGATTTCTAGCAGTTTGTGTTTGGACACGACTCCCTGCGACTGCAGCGTTTGTACTATTGCTTGAGTGCGTGGTATCAACCTGAAAAAATCGTATTGAATTGATGTAATCTATTCGATGAATCAACGTGAAATCGAAAGGAGATAGAATAACGATTTACCTGGCCCATGACTTGGTGATGCTCCCAGGTGTCGTCAGCAGCGACAGGACAAATCGTTTCAGCTTAGGGCACACTTGACCCTCCAAGAAGAAATACGCTAACCACTTGACACCATCCACGGATGCTCTATATCCATCGATGGTAGTGCCCATTCGGCCTTTCCGAATGTACCAGACACGCGGCAAATGATCCTCCCGGTTCATTGATTATATCTATAAATATCTTTATAAATAAGTAGGAAAAACATTATAAAGCAACAATTGTGATAAAAATACCTTGGCGGTGGATCAACCAATGGTTCACTAAGATGGCATAGCATGGGCGAATTTCGGCAATCATTCGGGTTCTATCACCGTGACACCTCGCATGTATATCTTATTCGTTTCGTACACCTCTTTATAAACCACCTATTCCGGACTGATTTTCCGTAGAACGCACGAAGAATGCATGAACACAGGTTCCTTCATTTCTGGTGTTCTGAAAGATGATACAGAATGGAGAGGTCGCATTCAATAGGTCTTAATTATCGATGATAATTAATAACACACCATACCTAACCTGTAAGCATGTTTCCACTTGGCCTTATCCTGACCATCTTTTACCTCGTCGGGCAAAACCTTTCTCGCGACTTGATCCGCCATACCTGCAAAAACTATCTGGCGTCTTATTGTGTCCTGTCTCGCGGCACGTATTCCTCGCACTCGCGTAAACTCTGGTCCACTCTGGTCCTCCAGCCTCCTCGAGATTCGCCGCCATATTGATGATGCATGACGCGCCGCTTGACCTGTTTTCGTCTTTTTATAAGTCGACTATTTAGAAGTCGATTTTTAGTCGACTTTCCGCCATTTTTAGAAGTCGACTATTTAGAAGTCGACTTTTAGTCGACTTTCCGCCATTTTTAGAAGTCGACTAGAAGTCGACTTATAAAAGTCGACTTGCCGTCGACTTTCCGTCAACTGTGCTCTTAGGGTAAAATTTCACGATTGATGCGGATTCAATAGGATTCATGTGGTCATTTTATTTACCCGCTTAAAATGGATTGGCATTAATACGATTGAAACCGATTCAGTCGGATTCAGATGAATCCGGAAATATCGCATTAAATTCGATTCCGGTGTTGTATTAAAATTTTACGACTGATGCGGATTCAATACGATTTGTGTGGTCACTTTATTCACCCGATTAAAATAAATTGGCATTAATACGATTGAAACCGATAACGGCGGATTCAGATCAATCCGGAAATGCTGAATTAAAAACGATTCCGATTGATTTGTTATTAAAACCGATTCACTTCCAATCGGGCATCCGATTAACCGGATTGAAAACGCATTCATTCCGATTCAATTTCACCAAATTTAATGCAGAACCAATCGGATTCAATCGGTCATTTTCAGCAGGGAGGGCACTCGGCGTGGCCAACAGCCTTGCAAGGCTCATGCCGAATCTGGGAAGGGCGAGCGGTCGTGCTCGCCGATTATATGCCACGACCGTGCACGCCGTGATGCTGTACGGCGCCCCTGTTTGGGCGTCAGCGGCGGAGGGGTCCACGCGCATCAAGGCGCAAATGCGCCAAGCGCAGCGCGTGGTAGCCCTGAGAGTATCACGTGCGTATCACATTGCACTAGTGTTGCACTAGTGTTGCACTAGTGGGCGATAGTGCAGCCAAGAAAAAACGCTATTATATTACATGGAGCACAATTTGCGCGGAAAAGCGGAATAGGGAATTATAAAATAAGAATGTTTAGCGGTATTTATTGATTAAAATGCTTATATTCAATAAATAAACTGAAAAGATAAGCATACTAATACAAATTGCAATGAATTAAGTCAACACACATTTAATAAAGGAATATAAATGTCTAATAGTTATCACCATATTGTTCCGCTTTTCCGCGCAAATTGTGCTCCATGTAATATAAGGAGAAATAAACTTGCGGAACGAGCGCGTCAAATGTTTGTTCTTTTTCTCTGTACTGTTGCACTCAGATACTTTAGATAGGTTATGTATTTTTATAATATATTCTATCCCGCTTAGAATATTGTGGACATTTCTCCGTGAAATTGGAAAAGTGATTTAATTGTTATAAACTATTCAGTAGAACAAGCGCTAATGCATAAGTGCCCTATAGCCGTGAAACTCCTGGTGCAGGCTAGTGGCACGTGCAAAAGACTCTAAAATATATATATATATATATATATCGATTCCAAATCTCGGAAGAAAAAGTTATTTTGTACTTTGTGTATTTTATTAATTATTTTAAAAGTATATCATGGATCCAAATATCATTTAATGGTTATTATGAAGTTTCCGCTGTTCCGCTCAAATGGGATAGAAAGAAGCGACGAAAACGCGGAATCTAGTTACTTTCTTTCCGCGTTTCCGCGCTCCATGTAATGGCACCCTAAGGGTCGACAGGAGTCATTTATTACTAGAATCGTAAAATCCGTATGGCCAAAATAATGAGAAAATCGCCCTTTAACTATGATATTCGTAGTTAAAGTGCGATTTTCTTATTATTTTGGCCATAATACGGATTTTACGATTCTAGTAATAAATGACTCCTGTCGACCCTTAAGCAGGGCACACACACTTTTTGTAGAACGTAATAGTAAGGTTTCGACCAATAGCGTTGCTCGATTCGGCCGTCTGTAACCGTAGAAGTAAGAATCGAGCAACACGATTGGTCGAAACCTTACTGTTACGTTCTACGAAAGGTGTGTGTGCCCTGCTTTAGGCCCGGTCTACAATGGGTGTCGTAACTGTCGTAAGTCGTTAGTCGTAAGAAATTGACCAATCACAATCGAATTTGAAGAGAATAATCAACTAATGATTGGTCAATTTCTTACGACTCACGACTTACGACAGTTACGACATCCATTGTAGACCGGGCCTTAGGACCCGGACACACACTTTTTCGTAACAGTAACAGTAAGGTTTCGACCAATCGCGTTGCTCGATTCGGGAACGTACGGCCGTACGTTTCCGAATCGAGTAACGCGATTGGTCGAAATCCTACTGTTACGTTCTACGAAAAGTGTGTGTGGCCAGCTTAAGGAGGTAGAGAATCCCCGTGCTGTAGTCGTCAACTTTAAAGTCCCTTGCACAATGCCAGGCAACAGGCAATAGGAACAGTGACCGCTGTAAAAGCCCCGGACACACACTTTTTCGTAACAGTAACAGTAAGGTTTCGACCAATCGCGTTGCTCAATTCAAGAACATACGGCCGTACGTTTCCGAATCGAGTAACGCGATTGGTCGAAATCCTACTGTTACATTCTACGGAAAGTGTGTGTGGCCAGCTTCACGTCGGGTTTAATAACATCAGTAGTTCTTAGGCTGGCAAATCACAGCTATTCCCTTCTTCTGAAGAATGAGTGTGATTGGCTAGTCTAAGAACTACCGATGTTATTAAACCCGATTAACGGCGCCGTGTAACAGCGGTCAGTAGTGCAAGGGGCTTTAACTGTTTTTGGCAGGGTTGAAGGCGCTAATGCTCCTAACCTAAAAGGAGCAAACAAAAAAAAACATTAACTGTTAATATCTCGCTTTGCGGGGCAGAGCGACATTTTTTTCTGCCAGATTCTTTCGTTTCAAGCAAAAACGCGTCGATTAAGCCTAAGTTCAACGAAATCGGTGAAGAGGTCACTATTCTTCAGATTGACCTCGTATTTGTTGGCAAAATGGATATTCTAAAAGCGGAAATAATGAAGAAACGCAAAGAGCTAGAAGAAAGTCATGTTTTGGTACGTACATGTATTCTATAATTTTAGTCTTGCGTGATTGTGTATTAATATTTATTTTAAAATATCTTTCTCAGGAAAATAACAAGAAGTACTTTAAGAGAAGTCAATTGATATCAAAGCAGCAGGAAGTGCATGAAACTGACAAGGGGAATAATGAAGCTGCCCCTTCAAATGTCAGTCAACAATCGGAAAATCATGTAACAGACAGCAGTTCCGAACATTTGCTGTCCAGGCAAGAAGTAATTAGGCGATTACGCGAGCGGGGAGAGCCCATATTGTTATTCGGCGAATCTGAGATAGAAGCGTTCAAGAGATTAAGGAAATGTGAAATCCTTGAGCCAGAAGTAAATAAGGTAAAGTATCCATCTGCTTTACATTACTTCCGTCAATTAAAAAACAGCTTGCTAAAAAATAGAAATTTGATTGCAATAATTTGTCAACAGGGTTTCAGAAATGATTTTCAAGAGGCCATGGAACAAGTGGACCAAGCGTATCTCAATGAGATTTTGACATCTTCCAAGTCTCAAAATCTTGATGGAAAGGGAGATGTAAATGTACCTGACGAGGGCGTCA
This sequence comes from Temnothorax nylanderi, assembly GCF_030848795.1. Taxonomy (NCBI): domain Eukaryota; kingdom Metazoa; phylum Arthropoda; class Insecta; order Hymenoptera; family Formicidae; genus Temnothorax; species Temnothorax nylanderi. The sequence goes on along the minus strand of NW_027249478.1, from coordinate 108,959 downwards.
CTTATGAAGACATAGAAAAGATGTCGACTAAACTGAACAAGGGAGACAAAGACTTCGATATGAATGTTATCACCCTATTTGTGCAATATCTAGTCCAAATGTGGGGCAATCAATTAAACAGCCGGTCGACTGCTGAAAAGATGAGCACAAAAGGAAAGATGAATAGCGCCACGTACGCTCAAACAAGAGAGTATTTAAAACCACTTCTGAGAAAATTGAAGAATAAATCTCTTCCAGAAGATATAACAGACAGTTTAACAGAAATTGTTAAGCATTTACTACAGCGAAACTACATATTGGTACATTTTAATTACATATAAAATATGTATCCTGTCAGTGTAATAAATATAATAATAACAAATATCTGTATCTGACAATATCAAATAGACATATCAAAGCAGTAATACCAAATTCTTATTTCAGGCTAGCGACGCTTATTTACAAATGGCAATAGGTAATTCTCCATGGCCTATTGGTGTTACTATGGTCGGTATCCATGCCCGTACTGGTAGAGAAAAGATCTTCTCCAAGAATGTTGCTCATGTCATGAACGATGAAACTCAAAGAAAGTATATTCAAGCACTCAAAAGATTGATGACTAAATGTCAAGAATATTATCCTACTGACCCATCACGTTGTGTAGAGTACTCAAAAAATTAGATATCTACGATAAAATGTACAAAGTAAAGGAAAGCACTATTATAAGTTTGCATGTAGAAATGGACATCGTATAATCATTAATAGAAATTCTCAACAGATTATTATAGAAATCTTTTACAAAATAAATTTATTACCAGTTTATAACATTCTTTTTAGGTAGTTAACAAAATGATATAATGTATATATGTATTTATTGTATACACTTTTCGTAATAAATGATACTAAGATTCACTATGATAATATTCGCATTCAGAAAAAAAATTTCGAAAATTTACATTATTGTTCTACATTACATGAATTTAATATCTCTTCAAATATTATATGAATATAAAATGTGGCTTAAATAAGATAACATCGAACATTTATTCGATTATTACATATCTACACACTTCAAAATCACTAATCAAAAAAGGAACTAATTTAAGCGAGATGTTAGTTCATTTGTTTTATTCACAGCAGCCTCGACAGCATTCATTATAGATCCTCTGTAATTATCAAGATAAATATCAAGATTATTTAACAATTAAATCATTAAATGCATGTATAGGTATAGACTGGTAATAACCATACTACCTCTCATGGACGTGAATTAAACTAAATAAAAAGTTCTCTCGTTTTGCAGTTTTTTCAATTAATGAGTGAAAACAGTAGTCTTAAAACACAGTATTCAGTTTGACTCGCTTTATCCGCCCACGAAAAGTGATACGATTATTACCAGATACCCTGCATATGCATGTAATGCAATAAATAAATAAATAAAATATATATGTTACGGGCGAAGTCCGCATAGTGTGCAGTGTCGGCATTGTCCGGGCAATGTCAGCACAACGCGACTGGGTAAAGTAGTTTATTAGCGGACATTGCCCGGTTTTTGATGTGGTCGCGTGGAAAGTTTATGCGTGAAGGCAGAATGTTTCGCCCCCCTGCGGGGGGCTCCACTATCGTTAAACTAGACATAGTGTGCCTTGCAAAGTACATGCGTGAACTTTTCATACGTGGAAAGTTGTAAACCCATGTGGCAATTCGTCTCGCGTGGAAACGGAGCCCCTCTCCTGCCTACATAAGGCTAACTGTTAATTTTCGACATTGCCCACTTGGAACCGAGCAAAGTCCGCAATGTGATAATAGTCGTTGACATTGCCATCGCTGGATGGGCAGTGTTAACTTTGTTCACATCAACCCGGGCAATGTCCGCTAATAAACTACTTTGCCCAGTCGCGTTGTGCAATGCTGACATTGTCTGGGCAATGCCGACACTGCACACCATGCGGACTTTGCCCGTAACATATATATTGTATATACATTGTATACACAGGATGTTAGATGTATAAAAAGGTAAAATCAACCAACTAGCACGTGAAAGAGAAGCTTGAGTAGAATATGTAATGTGTACAAACTTTTCTTGTATTTGCCATGGTTTAGTAAATACAACGCTTCATACGGTATGGTAGGTTTTACAGCTGCAAAATAAGCACATAAAACATTTATTATCTACATTCATTGTCATCAATCTTCTTCTAAACACTATTTTTTGAACACCCATTTAGACTGTTTACACTGATTGTAAGTGTATAATGTTGTGATCTAATTGTATTTGCCGCATCCGTACTCTGTCCATACCTGCTGTTGTCATGCCTCCAGGTCTCATTTAAAAGACGATAGTGTTCGCTACAAAAAGTAAAGAGTGGAGGAGTGAACAATCAAGTGCTCGTACACAGATAATTATATCGTGATCACAGAAAGAAAACAATGAGGAATATCGCGATAAGCATTATCTTTAAGGACTTTGTGATGGCAATGCTGCTACAGCTGAAAGGAAACACCAGATGCGATATAGACAGAGTATGGACGTAGTAAACACAATTAGATCACAACATTATACACTCAATGTAAACAGTCTAATGAGTGTGTAGAAGATAGTGTTCAGAAGAAGATTGATTATTGTAAAACTTGACAACAACAATGACGGTAACAAATGTATGCAGATAAATGTATTGTATGCTTATTTTGCAGCTGTAAAATCTACTGTGCGTATAAAATGCTATATTTACACTATCAATCAATTAATCTTTATTAACTTCAGCCAAGAAATAGTAATGCTGTATTTAACCATAGCGAGTACAAGAAAAGTTAATGTACATTACGTATTCTACTCAAGCTCTTCTTTCACCTCCTGGTTGGTTTACTTTACCTTTTTATACGCTCTGTATAAAATAAAGAAATGTATAAAATAAGTTAAGTACCTAACTCCTCCCACTTCCATAGCATGAATGCCGGTAATAGTAGTACCTCCAGGTGAACAGACTTCGTCCTTCAACTGGCCAGGATGTCGCCCAGTTTCGAGTACCATTTTTCCAGCTCCTACCAGCACTTGTGCTGCAAATTTAGTCGCCATTGGTCTTGGCACACCCATTCTCACAGCTCCGTCCGCTAATGCCTCTATGACGAGATATGCCTGAGTAAAAATAAATTGAAATAATATGCAACTATTTTCATTTCTCTAATCGTTACGATTATTACAACTTACAAATGCTGGGCCGCTACCTGACACGCCACCAATGCCATTCATAAGACTTTCTGGAACATTTTGACTCATGCCAATGTAAGAGAATAACATATCTATCAATTCTAGATCTTTCGACTCAGCGTTGTTGCTGCAATAAACTAAAAATTACACTTATGTTAATGCATAAGTTAATCTACACTACATCGCAGCTTTCTAACATACCTGTAATTCCTTCCCCAACCATCATGGGTGTATTTGGCATGGATCTAATTATCCTTGGTGAAGTCACAATTGTTGAAAGTTTCTAAAAACATTTCATATAAGTTGTTATGAAAATGGAAATGTTATACAAAATTTGGGTAATTATGAAGGAGAGGGGCTATCTTACCAATTTGGTTAAAACTTCACAATTTTGTGTATTTTGGTGCATAAAACATGAATCTGTAAGTTAAAACTGTCGCTCTTAATTTTAGGAAAAACGTCATTAAGTACTATAAAAATTGACAGTTGCGTGGTTAGGATGTCTGTTTTACCGACATGATGTAGACGCACATGATCATACGTATAGTGACGTAAAAGTACATGGAATTACAGTAATAGTGCAGTATAACAGCAATCTTTCATAATAGTCTGGCGCCTTACTTTAATTGTGTGCTATTAAGAAAAAAGATAAATACGCTTATGGACTCCCCTCAGGGTTGCAAGGTGTTTTTGTAGGGACATTCCCAACCCTTTATTCAATTCTCATCCAATACTACCATTCTCTTCTCACTTAACCCTTTGGACCAACGGCTTAGCGTCTCTTTCTGAAAGACGGAGCCCAGTTTGCTCCGCACAAGAGCCTATCTTGCACGGAGGGCGCAGCTTTCGGAAAAAACTTTCCATGTTTACATGCTCTAGTGGACTCGAACCTGGTTCCTCAGATTACGAGTCTGGCGCTCTACCACTAGACCACACTGCCGCCAGTAATTGTGTGCTATTATTTGACTTTGTATTTATATAGACTTTGCAATATACCAATTATTTTCTGCTTTAAAAAAAGCATAAACTCTATTTCTATTATCTTTTTTAACCATATAGTTAAAAAAGATAATAAGAATAGAGTTTATGCTTTTTTTAAAGCAGAAAATAATTGGTATATTGAAAAGTCTATATAAATACAAAGTATAATAAATACAAACTCAAATAATAGCACATAATTAAAGTAAGACGCCAGACTATTATAGGACAGGTTGCCGTTATACTGTATTATTACTGTAATTTCATGCATGATCATGTGCGTCTACATCATGTCGGTATGACAAACATTCTAACCACGCAACTATCAATTTTAGTACTTAATAACTTTTTACCTAATTGAGAGCGACAATTTTAACTTATAGATTCATGTTTTACGCACCAAAATACACAAAATTGTGAAGTTTCAGCCAAATCGGTGAGGAAGTCCCTCTCCTTCATAATTACCAAAATTTGTTTTACTTACAGTATATAAGACATCGAGAGATACTCCAGCAAGCACCGAAACAAAGAGCTTGCTCTCGAATTTCTCACCAGCTTTTCTCCCAACAACAGTTTCAAGTACGTCGTCCAGCATATGCGGTTTCACTGTCAGAAATATGATGTCACAGTTGCACATGACTTCATTGTTTTTCAATGTCGGATGAGCACCTAGATCCCTCCAAAATCCATGTGTTCTGTCTGTACGGCCAGAAACCCAGACATTATCTGCTTTTAATATACCTTTTGCGAGAGAAAGAAAAAATGTATCATTCAGGATTTCTGTCTTGCTTTAGTCTGACTTATCGGTGAGTGATGAGCAAGTGTGTTTACCTTTGTGAATTAAACCAGCGCCTATGGCACTAGCCATATTTCCGCCACCGATAAAACCGACTTTAATGGATTTTAAATACTGTTCCGCCATAGCTGGTCACTCTTCTTCTTCTTCTTCTTATATTTCTATTGGCTCCTGCCTCTAACAGAGGTCAATACGGCCATATTGTCCACTGATTGTTTAGATAGCTGAGAGTGTTGCGCTGCCGAATTTGGTGACTTGTCTTTTGTGTGAGCGGACAAGAATGGGGGATATTGGGTTCCAACATGGGGGCGGGGCTTATATCATATAATCCAATATGGCCGAATTAACCGCACAATAAATATTTGACGTACCGGTGACAGCGCTAAGTTTTTAATAAATATGTGGCTAACTATGCAACATATTTGTGAGTGGGCCCATACAAGCCCATCTGAGAGGAATTATAGAGAGGGAGAAAGTATTTTAAGCGTAGGACATTTGTTAAAATGTGGAAAACTTTTAAATAGCGAAAACGATCCAAACGTCAAAGTCGTCGCATTTTGCATGCAAACATCGCAAATGCGGAGTGATCCTCACAAAATAAATGGAGAAATATCAAAATCAGGTATAATAATCTCAATGGATTGTTCATGCAAAGCTGGTTTAGGTGATACTTGCAAGCATATAACCTTAGAACATATAGAAATTTCTATATGTTCTAAGCATATAACAGCAACATTGCTAAATTGTCACAGGTAAATATAACCTCGTTTTCGTTTTCGTACTTTCACTGGGATATTTTGCACAATTTTAACTTTGGTCACTTTTTTCCACGCTTTCAATTTATCTATTTTTTCCTTTTGACCGAAATAATTTGTCAGATATACAACACGGTCGTTTTCCTTTGGAAAGGTGTGAAACGTCAAATTTAAGTTTTTATCCGATCTGCTGCCACAATTTTTTATGGCACAATAAACCTTATACGTTCGGCTCAAATGAGAAGGCAACGTAACATGCTCCATGTTTTGATTAAATAAAATCACAATAAATCAGACATTCAATAAATTGCTAGTGTACGGTTATAATAGTTGCACATCTTGCCACCAGATGTCATAGTGCCTGATGTTGGAACCCAATAAGGCCCAGTTCAACAGTGGCCAGTTAGCTTAACTAGTAGTTAACTTTCACTCTCTGTCTCTTTCTAACCTCAAAGGTTAGAAAAAGACGGAGAGTGAGAGTTAACTACTAGTTAAGCTAACTGGCCACTGTTGAACTGGGCCTAAGTCGAAGAGTATTGGATAGGGGAATATAGGGATAACCAGCGGTTAGTATTGCGCGCGCGGGAACGCGCGAACTTATAAAGAAATATTCACTGAGGGTGCCGTCCCATGGCGCGTATCGCGATACGCGTATCGATACGGGCGTATCGATTCTGCGACCAATCACAGACGATCCGCCGTTTTCGATACGCTCAACAATCTTTTGAACATTGACTCCGTTTACACGGCACCGTTAATCGGGTTTTATAACATCGGTAGTTGTCAGGAAGACCAATCGTAATCATTCTTCAGAAGAATGGAATAGCTGTGATTGACCGGCCTAAGAACTACCGATGTTATAAAACCCGATTAACGGTGCCGTGTAAACGCAGTCATTGACCGTTGTTACACGGCGCCGTTAATCGGGTTTAATAACATCGGTAGTTCTTAGACTAGCCAATCACACTCATTCTTCAGAAGAAGGGAATAGCTGTGATTTGCCAGCCTAAGAACTACCGATGTTATTAAACCCGACGTGTAATGCTGGGTCTACAATGCGAGTCGCAAAGTCATGAGTCGCAAGAATTGACCAATCACAGTCGAATTTGAGGAGAATAATCATATTGTTTGAGCGGATCGCACACTCACACATGTATGTACAGTCGTACGTGTGGGTCGAGCCCTCCTTTTTGGGCTCAGGTGCCATATTGAGTGTAGAAGTAGAAAGTGCACTAGTAGTGCAGTAGAGAAAAGAGAAGAGTAGAGGTCTGCGTTTTGTCTTCCGATATTATTATGCAAAATTTTTGGTAAGTATGTGAAAAAATTGCGATCTTCAGCGATCGAGGTGCGCCGCTACAGGCGGTTTAACGCGACGAAATTCGATGACTCGTATCTCGCCCGTGCTCGATTGTCACCATGATAAACAGCGGTAAGATAGGTTAGCGTACCCCCGGTATATGAGGCAATGAAACCCTCCGCGGGTAATACCAGCTAAATACGAGTCGCGAGCGTCGCTTTTCCGCACGGAGATACTAGGTTTGTTCGCGTCGCATGCCTCACCATTCTCCTAATCACTCCAACGCACTCCAAAAACTCATCTGCTCCAATCGCCACCTTTTATCCGTGATCCAAGTGCTCTTGGTGTTTATTGGGTAATTATTCAGTTTACACCCCTCACCTCCGATTTTGATGAACTTAGGCTTAATCGACGCGTTTTTGCTCAAAACGACTGAATCTGGCAGAAAAAAGTGTCGCTCTGCCACGCGAAGCGAGATATTAACAGTTAAAGTTGACAGGAATCAGGTTATGATTCCCGTCATACCGACGAGATGTAGCAACACTGAACATGCCCTGCGGCCACATACGCATGCTCAGTGGCCGCACGCGCATGCTCAGTGGCCGCACGCGCATGCAAAAGTGCGCCAATTTTAAATATGATGACTATTGACTGCCCTGCTGAAAATGACCGATTGAATCCGATTGGTTCCGCATTAAATTTGGTGAAATTGAATCGGAATGAATGCGTTTTCAATCCGGTTAATCGGATGCCTGATTGGAAGTGAATCGGTTTTAATAACAAATTAATCGGAATCGTTTTTAATTCGGCATTTCCGGATTGATCTGAATCCGCCGTTATCGGTTTCAATCGTATTAATGCCAATTCATTTTAATCGGGTGAATAAAGTGACCACACGAATCGTATTGAATCCGCATCAATCGTAAAGTTTTAATACAACACCGGAATCGAATTTAATGCGATATTTCGGGATTTATCTGAATCCGACTGAATCGGTTTCAATCGTATTAATGCCAATCCATTTTAAGCGGGTAAATAAAATAACCACATGATTCCTATTGAATCCGCATCAATCGTGAAATTTTAATACAACACCGGAATCGGATTTAATGCGATATTTCCGGATTCATCTGAATCCGACTCAATCGGTTTCAATCGTATCTGCGCTTAATCCATTTAAATCGGGTAATTAAAGTAGCTATGTGAATCGGATTAAATCCGCCTTAATCATTAAAATTGTATACAACACATAATTTTTACGTAATAGAGTTCTTACTACAGGATTTTCTTTTGGTAAAGTCATGAGTTCTATATTTGCAAAACTGTAAAATGTTTTCATTTAAATAAATACTGCACATTGTAATAAATTTGTAGTACAAAGAATGGAATTATAATAAAGTAATAAATAATCCTGTTTATATATCCGGAATTCACGGATTCTATCACTTTGAATCGGTCAGTCAATCCGTATAAATCATTATAATTTCGTGATTTCGGGGTTCATGAAATCATAACGATTTAAACGATTGACTAAGACCGATTCAAACCGATAGAAAACGAGTGAAATTACATCCTTGAGTACGAATCCGTTTCAATCGTTTCCAATCGGTATAATCGTTATGAAATCATGACGATTCAAACCGATAGGAACCGATTGAAATTACATCGTTAATTGATTACGAATCCGTTTCAATCGGTTTCGATCGGTGTAATCGTTACGAAATCATAACGATTCAAACCGATAGGAACCGATTGAAATTACATCGTTGAATACCAATCCGTTTCAATCGTTTTCAATCAGTGTAATCATTTATAAAATCATAACGATTCAAATCGATAGAATCCGATTGAAATTACATCCTTGAATACCAATCCGTTTCAATCGTTTTCAGTCGGTGTAATCGTTATAAATCCGTGATTTCCGGATCAAGAATCCAGATTCATTCGGATTCAAAATTTTTAATCGGATTCAATCGGTCATTTTTAGCAGGGTGGTCAATCGTGCGGAATAACCAAGCGTCTTGATTCAAGCAGTTAGGTATCACGCTGGGAGTTTGTTTAGTTTTATTATGCGGGGGAAGGGGTTCCGCCGCAGGCTACTTCTATGTAAAAATCACAACTTCTATAAAGCAGGGCATATACACACGTGTGTGTGCCCTGCTTTAACGGAAATCACAACTTCTATAAAGCAGGGCATACACACGTGTGTGTGTGCCCTGCTTTAACGAAAATCACAACTTCTATAAAGCAGGGCATACACACGTGTGTGTGGCCCTGCTTTAACGAAAATCACAACTTCTATAAAGCAGGGCATACACACGTGTGTGTGTGTGTGTGTGTGTGTGTGTGTGTGCCCAGTACATGCGTGGGCGGGGAAATTTTGCTCCCCTGCACCCCCCTCCCATGCATGTACTTTATAATTTCGCTTTACAACTTAGCATGTACTTTAAGTTGTAAAGCGAGTTCCACGCTTTCAACCACGGGGGGGTGCGGGGGGGGGCCGAAGGCCCCCCCTCGCACCGCCTCGTCTGTGTGTGTGTGTGTGTGTGTCCACGCGAAACGAGGTGCCACATGGGTTCATGACGCGCTTTACAACTTAAGGTACATGCTAAGTTGTAAAGCGAAATTATAAAGTACATGCATGGAAAGGGGGGTGCAGGGGAGCAAAATCCCTTCGCCCACGCATATACTTAAACGAGCTTGTAAAGCGCGTCATGAACCCATGTGGCACCTCGTTTCGCGTGGACACACACACACACAGACGAGGCGGTGCGAGGGGGGACATCAAACATGACACTAAGTTCATCAAAATCGGAGGTGAGGGGTGTAAACTGAATAATTACCGTTTATTGGAGTATGCGACGCAAACAAATCTACTGTCGATGAAATTGTTGAAATCGCCTTGTTTTCGTTCTGTTCGGCTGCGAGTGACGTGCAATATACAGTGTCCGCGAAGTACCAGAGAGCGCTCACGCACGAGCGGGACCGACGGTGCTTCTGGAGTTACTTAATTTTAATTAATACAGTAATCAGGTTGTGACGGAGTTGACTTTCACCTTGGGACGATTTCAATTAACACGCAAATGTCTCACGTCAGAGACGTTTGCCTTGACCACCCGATACATTCCATTTTCTCAGATAACTTTTTTGCGTATTGTCAGACGTATTCGCTGTTCGTTTTTAAGGATTTTGCACGTGACTGCATGACTGCATAACAATATGCATTATTTGTAAGAAGCTTTTTCTTCAGTTTCTATATATACCCAGTAAACAATTTGTCAGCAAATTGTAACCAATTTGACACCAAATACGCGCAAAACTTGTCGACAAATCCGGTGCGATCTGTGTCTGCAATACGCTTGTGTTTTGCTAGCAAAGCTTGTGTACATGACTTGACACCAAATTGACGCCAAATATCGAGCAGAACAGGGCAGCAAAAGTTCAACGGCAAATTTGCGCCATATTGTAAACAAGGCTTGCCAACAAAAGCTCGACAGCAAATTTGTGCCAAATTGCGTCGAGCAAACCTTGACGAAAAAACTTGACGCCAAATTGACACCAAATACCGAGCAAAGCTTGCCAGCAATCTAACAGCAAATTGTTGACAAATTGCTATCAAAGTTTGTTGACAAAACCCGACGCCAAATTGATATCAAATATCAAACAAGATTTGAGAACAATACTTAACAGCAAATTGGCACCAAATACAGAGCAAATCTTGATGACACAGCTTGACGCCAAATTGCAGCAAGCCTTGTTACGTAGCCACTAATAAATACTAAAATATATATTTTTTTAGGAAAAATTAAAAGCATTAAATTATAAAAAGCATATAATTTTTAATTGATTTACAATAAATTATTTTATACATATGTTAAAAGAAATCTTTATATTTATAAAACATTATAAGACATTTATAAAATCTAACGGTGGCAATAAAATAATTAATTATATATTAATTACAGTAAATGTTATACAATGTGAATTTACTGACATATGCAAACATTTAACTTTGTCAACAGCACATACAATATTTGTAAACACTCGAGAATCTATATAATGCCTGGAACACATACTCCGTGCGCAGATAATGCATTGGCCGGTATAAGAAGGATTTATAGAATCTTACTGAAAACACGAGTATAATTTCTATGAAAATGCATCTAAAACAATATTCTTATAAGCCTAATACTACTAACTTTCCTTTCTTTAATTATACAATAATAACTACCGTGCATATTTAAACAACTAGTTCAAACTTGAAACACGATTTATTATTTGCAAGAATGCAAAATTGAAATAAACAAATGTTCACAATGTGCATAGTTCGTCGATTACGATGGAATAATGCAGTACTGTTGTCAGAAAGAAATAACAAAAGAATAATATACATCATTTAGGTGCAAGCAACCGAAGTGAATTTTGTAGTGTTTGATGTAATAGAAATTAATATACAGCAGAAAAAAACTGTTGAAACAAAACTTTTAAACCGTTCAAAAAAAACTTTTAAACTATTCAAACAAAACTTTTAACTTTTACAGATAAAAAAATACACGATATTTCATCAACAGTTCCAAGATTATTTTGAGAAATATTTTAATCAAAAAAAGAATATGTAAAATGTTTAATATTGCAAGAATATGATAGTTATAAAACTAAAGCATTTCCCTTGTATTTTAAATTATTTTAAATTGTTTCTATTTCAAACTAATATTACAATTTTGCCTTAATCAGATTCAAACGGCAAGTAGAATGAAACATTTTATTACATAATATTACATATTCTTTATACTCTTATAACTCTTTTTTAAGACTATAAGAGTATAACTCTTTATACTCTTATAACTCTTCTTTATAAATCTTATTTTCACGAAACATTTCGAATATTTTTTATTCTCATCACTATTCTCGCAGTTTTCAGAATTATCATCGTTGTCATCTGAATGAGCCTCGTTATTGTTGCCGGTGTGTCTGTTAATGTTAAATATATCTCTATAATTATCGTTATTTTCGAAATCAAAGTGTTCAGAGTACTCAAAATGATCAGAATTATTAAAAAATTCAGAATGGTGAGAAAGTTCAGAATGATGAAAAAGTTAAGAATAATGAGAAAGTTCAGATTCTTTTTGATTATGAAGAAAATCTGGTATTACGGAACTTTGGCTTTTAACGGAAGCATGTGCTTGCTGAATATGCGACTGATCGAATTCAATTAAAGAATCTGTTGAATTGAGTTCTTCTACAACTTCAACATTCACTTTCTGCCTTTTAACTTTCTTAGAAAGCTTATGAAACGGTGTTTTTTGGCATGTTCTAAAATAAACTGCAAATAAATTTAAATGTTATGTTTACATAAAATACATAGATTTCAAAATATATACTATCTTTACTCTTTAAAAACATTTATTTTTTCAGATTTTCTACTGCACAATCACTATAACAAATGGAATGTTAATGGAAAAAAATATAACTAAATTAATTAAACTAACAGTACAAAATAAACTTATAGGATGGAAGGCTGGCTGATTTTCTCGAGTTATAAAAAGGTCATCAATTTAAATTTAAAAACAAAATCTCGTTTAATTAAACAAATTTTAAATACAATTAACGTTTTACGTTTCGACTTTATATACTTAGTCTTCTTCAGAAACCTGATACATAAGAGATAATACATAAAAAATAATTAAAAAATAAAAAGAAATAAAATTGCTACAGATAAAAAGGATAGAGAACAAAGCCGCATACTTTGGACTGACTTGCCAGAAATGTAGCTAAGATCTACACTATGACATAGTATAGACCTTAGCCACAATTAATGTATATACGAGTTGTCAAAAATAGAATGAAATAAGTCAAGTAATAAAATTGTTACTATTATCTATACTGTTGTTATTATTATCTCAAACGATATTATTTATTATTTGACAGTGTAAAATTGTAATGCATATATTAAAATTACATTAGGGCTAGAATATAAACCAGACCCACAAGAATGAGAGCAATTCCAAGATCTCAAGACGAGAATTAACCAGATCTTACAGGGCGGAATTAAGGAGTCTGGATTACTGATTGAAATCAAAGTAAGAAAAGAAAAGAAAAAAAGAAAAAGAAAGAGAGGGGGGCCTCTGCTTTTGGCTACGAGATCAATTCTAGGGCTAGAATATAAACCAGAGCCACAAGAATGAGAGCAATTCCAGATCTTAAGACGAGAATTAACCTTGCAGAGCCCCTTGTACTACCACGATCAATGTCGATCTTCCAATATGGCGTCCCAAATGAGAATATCGGAAGGGCCCTGCTCGCTGGACCGGACTCCTTGCCTCAATCCTCCCTCAAGCTCTCCTTTTCCTGGCGGTGAGCTCTCCTTGGGAAGTCGAATCTCGCTCGGTTGGTCTCCAGAATACGTGCCGCTTAGCTCAATCAGTTACGAAAGAAGGAAAACGTACTCGTCTCGTCCGAAGAAACGCAGCAAGAGCGGCCATGACACTGAACAAGAGCGAGGAAGGAGGTGGGGGCGCTTTGAAAGTGGCGACTCACGTGTCGCGCCATCTGAATGAAACGCCCTAAACATCGCTTGGTATTTGGCGTCAATTTGTTCTTAAGTTTTGTTACCAAAATTTGCTCAATATTTGGCATCAATTTGGCGTTAGGTTTAGTCAACAAACTTTAACAGCAATTTGGTGCCAATTTGTTATCAGGTAGTTGCTAAGCTTTGCTCGGTATTTGGCGTCAATTTGTTCTCAAGCTTTGTCACCAAAATTTGCTCAATATTTGGCATTAATTTGGTGTTAGGTTTTGTCAACTAATTTTAGCGGCAATTTGATGCCAATTTGTTATCAGGTACTACTAAGCTTTGCTCGATATTTGGTATCAATTTGGCGTCAATTGTGTACGCATGTTTTGATACGTATTTGCTAGCAGTTTGTCGACAACATTTGATAAAACAAATTTTGATGCAAATTTGTACCATTTCTGAAACCAAAATTTGTAGCAAGTATTTGGCATTATTTGTTCGAACAGATTTGGCTATCTGGGTACATGTTAACTTGTACTCATGATGTGTATCATCACAATATGATCACAAGACATACATCACATTTCGATCAATATCAGAAGATCATGACGTGATGAAATCTGATCATCAGGCATTGCTATCTGGGGTATATATAAAGAAAATAATATCAAGTAGAAAATCCTTTTTTATTTACTATTATGTAGTACTATTATAAATTCAAACGGCCAATTTCGAGCAATTATCAGGTGTTAAAGAAAATTATTTAATACATTCAATATAGTATACAAATTCGTTAACGTTTCGCGCCTTACTTGGCCTTCCTCAGAACAATAAAAATTACAAAAACGCATATATATCTCGCATTATTCTAAGAGTACAACGAATCAACTCATTACGACGCCACAATTTGCATTAATCCGGTCTCACCAAAGCAATCGGACAGTTAGTCATATTGAAGTCAGAAGTGTCAATTATTCGTCAATCCACGCACTGAGTCGGTCGCTTCTCCCGCTGTATGTCCCTTATTCGTCCATCAAAACTCATATGGATGTAAATTCCTTGTCTCACAACCATCTTAGTGACAACTATGTTAAAAATAGAATTCACATAAGACCGAAAAGAACTTTTGATTTAAAACGAGCTTAGCCACAAATGACTCACATAAGTAGTCGATGAAACAAAGAGCCGGGGTGAATTCATTACAACGTCTCGCAAAACGTGTGTTCATCGTGAGAGATAGCGGACGACTGAGACGATACCCGCATTACAAGGACACGAAAACATAAATCTTTGTTATTAACCCAACGTTCAAGATAATCGATTCAAGATGTCAAAATAAGCATCGTTTAGCAGTTCCGTGTCTTTATTTAAATTTATACCATTAATCTGCTCTTTAATATGTATCATTTCTGCGGTTAATCTCTTTTTGTAATTATGCTCAACTTCCAGAATGCGCGTATTATCCCAGTCAAACGAATGATTAAATTTAGTAGAATGTTCCGAAACAACAGAATGCTTTGAATCATCTAATCTTATATTGTTTTTATGTTCCTTTAGTCTAGTTTGCAACTGCCTTTTTGTTTGACCGACATAAGAGGCATCACAATTTTTACAACATATTTTATAAACTACGTCATTTTTCTAATAATGACGTAGTTTATAAAATATGTTGTAAAATATGTTGTAAAAAACGATTATACGTTTACGATTATGCTACTGTAGAGCTTAAAACTTAACTATGCTTACCGTAGCTTAAAAAATCTTTCGGGATTATTGTTGCTATCGATGTAAATCTTGGCCAGCGCGTTGTGCGTAGCCGACTCCACGCAGCCCTCGTGAACGCGTGATTCCAACCACGGTAGCAACAGCTTCAGCCGAATTCTCTTTTCTACCTCCTCGACCAGTTCGTCGGTGGAGAATTGCCCGCGCACCACCAGGATCAGATTTTAATGATATCTTCCGAGCAGTCAACGTCCAGTAGACCACCCACGACCACCGGGAGACGCGACGGATTTACCTTCTGGACGTATATCTCGATGTACTTTTGTAAATTATTGCGATAAAGGTAGAGAACGAGATTGTGAACGAAGTCGAATCGATCGCACACGATTATCAAAGGCAATTGATCGGATAGCTTTGCTTCCTTCAGGAAATTCTTTACGCGCTCCGGATTGTATGCTCTCCCGACATATACGCTCCACCTCCACTTTTTGGGTTATTACTGCGTTTGCCCTTTAGGTGCATGCGTGTTTGTGTGCGTGTGTTCAGTACGCTGCCAAACGGGTCCTGGTGTCCCATGGAGCGGATTAAGCGGAAGCGTAACCAGCGGATCGCCAATCACGGATCCGTTTCGACGGAATCTTTGAAAGAGCTCTATCGGAAAGATTCCGTGATTGGCGATCCGCTGGTCCGCTTACGCTTAATCCGCTCCATGGGACACCAGGACCCGTTTGACGGCGTACCAAAACCGGCGGATCGTCTGTGATTGGTCGCAGAGTTCGATACGCTCGATACGCGCGTATCGCGATACGCACCATGGGACGGCACCCTGATTTGCAGAAAGCCATAATTAATCTGCATATTTTGATTGTCGGTTTTTTCAAAACTGTGAAGATGTCGTTGCAGTGGAGACCCATGAGGGATTCGACAGCACGCCGAAGACCCATGGCCGATCCAGACGTCAGAGGGCAATGAAAAACAATGTGATTAATATCTTCGATCGGATTACCACAAGCGCATGAGCCGTCATCAATAATGTTTTTTCTAAATAGACTATGGTTTAAACTATAATAATTCGCTCTCAGGCGGGAGATCGATCGCATCGCGTTTGAGGCCTAATTTGTAGTACCACGGTTTTGGCGCATTAACATAGATTGTGCGAAAGAAAAGATTTCCTTTGTGTTGGGCGCATCTAAACAAATAATTATGAAATTCTAAAGATAGTTTTTCCCTTTGTTCGATAAACAAATCCGAGTGGGGGAGCCTAAATGCGTGAGTTTCAATACCTAGGCGTCCCAGGTAGAACAGCAAGTCACAATAAAGTCAAAATGATGTCAAAATGACTGCAAAATGACGATTTTTGGTCATTTTACAATCATTTTACCATCATTTTGACGTCATTTTGATTTTATTGTGACTTTCTGTTCTCCCTGGGGTATGGCCTTTTTTGCTAGGTCGTCGGCTATTTCGTTACCGATGATGCCTTTATGCGAAGGTATCCAAATAAACTGTATGATTTTACCGCGTTCTTAAGATGCCATGATTTTTGCTTTAAGGTAGTCGTCTCGTCAGGGCATGTATTAGATAAAGTTTTCGATTTCGGATTTTATATCAAATTATATGATCAGCTTTGCAGTCGATTTTTTCTGTGGCTCCTTACCGACTATTTACTCTAGAAAATCGATCTCGAAAATCACAAATTTTGCATTACTTCATACAGACGGCCAGAAAAAGAAGGCTCTATCACGGTTTCAATCACATATTTTCGCATTTTTCGATTAGATGAAGTGAGAAAAAACATTGCTTTTTGTACATTAGATTTCGAAGAATCCGATGCAACCATAAAATATATAGTTTACCGGAGATTTCGCTGCTAATTTTTTAGTTTATTTTAGTGAAAATGCGGTAATCGAGCAGACATTTTTTGGTCGAGGTTAGGTTGGGAAGACTTGGCAACGCCGCTGGCTAATCACTGTAGTTGCAGGTTATGGGGCTCGTCTTTCTTAGCCGAATTGGATAGTGATTGACACCCCTGTCATACGTTTTGAAACCCTTTCTCAGTAATTGAAGTAAAATGCGACGTTGCCAAGTATTTTTCTCACTTGTAACCTTTCTCGACGACTCGCATGATCAGCTGATCAAAACGGAGTCAAATGAGAAAAATCACAGAATTTGGAAAAAGTAACATACTTTGTCACGTATGAAATTTTACACCATAATTCATAAAATTATTTTTCCCTTAGCAAAAATTGCCTGAAATATATTTCTGAACGTGAAAACCTACAAACAGTCACATGACTAGCACGTAGCGAGACGACTACCTTAATAAGGGGAATTAGGTAGTTCGAGCGGCATGTAACCGGATTAGAGAGAGCCTCTAAGGGGCAATTTCACCAACCACGGTTAGCTTAACCGACGGTTAAAGTTAGCAGGATTGACCAATAGAAATGAATCCACCCTGCTTTCTATTGGTCAATCCTGCTAACTTTAACCGTCGGTTAAGCTAACCGTGGTTAGTGAAATTGCCCCTAAGACGCTTTTTGAATCAGAGACGATAGTGAATCTAGTGTGATTAATATCTAAGGTGAGTAGCACCGCGTTGTATATCGCCCACGCCTCCGCTGTGTATACCGAAGCGCGCGGGGGAAGTTTGAACATGAGACTTCTGTGTAACTGAGGCGAGTAGCACGACGCTCCCACCCAGCTGTTCGTATCAATTTTCGAGCCATCCGTGTAAAGAACAATGGAGTCTGAGATAATGGTATTAAAGGCCTGCGTGAATAAACTTTGAACAGCTGACCTGGGGATTCTATCAATTAGTTCGAGGAAGTCTGAAGCTGGGCGGTATAAGAGGGGAGCAAATAAAATGGATTAGTAAGGGTGCTGAAAGGGAGAAGGCGAGACGGCGGAATGCAGTGAGGATGATTGAAGAGCTCTAACGCGCAAGAATGATTTAAACAAGGGAAATTTATTTAGACAGTATTCATAATTTGCCGGGTTATCGTGAGTTGAGAGAGCAAGCTGATATAGGGAGCTTTCCAGCAAGCGACACAAATCGACACAAATATCGTTTTATCTTTGTTACCCTTTGCCAAAAAAGAAAGATAGAACGATGCTTGTGTCGACTTGTGTCGCTTGCTGGAAAGCTCCCATAGAGATTCTATTACAGGGTGATTTGTAATGGATAGAGATTTTATTAAATATCTGGCTGCAAGAAATTGGAGCCGAAGTTTAGGGGTGGCTCTTTAGCCTCCGCGAACATAGTGTTGATTGGCGTCGAAATGCGATATCCTAAACAGGCTCTAATGGCCTTATTTTGAATAATCTCTAACCGGTGAAACTTGGGACTGTCTTTTAGGGTAAAAATGTGAGAAGCGTACTCTATATAGACCCCCATAGCACAGCCCGATAGATATTTAGAAGGAGTTGAGGGTGAGATCTCCACCATACTCCCCTCAACGCAGAGATAACGTCGGCTATTTTTCTGGTTTTGTTGATGACCGTGTCCATGTGCAAACCTCCCGCGAGCTTAGGGTCAAGAGTGACCCCCAAGAATCGGACAGAGTCAAAAGGAGAAATAGAGTCTGACTCGATTTGTATCTTGAACTCTTCAGGGTTGTGAACTTTCTTAGAGGAAAATAACATAAGTTTAGTTTTGGAGGGAGAAATTTCCAAGCCTCGGTTGCGAAGGTAGGTCTCAATGTTGTTGATAGTGATTTCTAGCCACCGAATGGCTTTTCTGATCTTTTTGGCCGAGGCGAAAATGACGATGTCATCTGCAAACTGTAAAATTTTTACTTGTTGATGTAGTTGTGCGGCTATATCTTTTAGGTAGAAATTAAAGAGGAAGGGGCTAAGAACCGATCCTTGGGGTGTTCCCTTGCGAGAGGTTCGAGGGGGGGGGGGTGAGCTTTCCCTGTATAACAAACTGTACGATTCTTTCGGCGATGAGGTTCTGGACAAATTGACAGGTTTTACCCGCGAATCCTGCCTGCACCAGGTCTTCGACAAGTATACTGGGGATGACGTTGTCGAAGGCCCCTTTGATGTCAATGAAAAGTGCCGCAGTAGTTTTACCAAGCAGATTGTTGTTGTGGATTTCAGATGTGAGTATGGAGAGATTATCTGAACAAGAGCGAAATTTACGGAATCCGAATTGACGCTCTGGAATCAGACACGAAGTGCCTGACTCCACACACCAGTGAATGCGGTTGAGTAGCATTTTTTCAAGCAGTTTGAGGATACAAGAGGTTAGAGCGATAGGGCGGACTCCGTTGCCATGAGGCTTGGGGATTAAGTAAATCAGCGAGTGAGACCAATGTTCTGGAAAGACGCCTTCCGAAAAGATGTTGTTGAGGATTCTGAGGAGCAATTTTTTAAGTGACAGTGGAAGGGATTTGAGGATCTTATAGTCGAAACGGTCAATGCCTGGGCTAGAGCTACCTTTAGAAGAGTTTAGAGCATGATGGAATTCACTGTATTGAAAAGGGTTATCAATCCATTTGAACGGGCTGCTATCATTGAGGTTGTTATGAATCAGATTTTTTCACTCTTCCGAGCAAGCAAGAGGACAGACGCTTGCGATTGCTGCATCTGTTACGTGTCATCCGAGAAGTCGTGCACGACATGCGCATAAACATATAGAAAATTATGCACACATACATGTGCCGCACTAAAGAGACGGACCCCTCGGACATACAACCGTATACACGCGCACACGTACACACACATGCGACAGATAGGTAAATATCTGCGAATCTAACAACGATCGTCGCCACTCTTTCCGTCTGGCGACGCTAGCCAAAGGGAACCGCGGCGCCGATAATCACAGGACACCGCCGCCACCGTGATCGCCTCATCGGTGTCTCGCCAATCGAAGGGACCAATGAGGAATCGTTTCGACGGAACCGGGATAAGGGGGGAGATCGCGATGGAAAAATCAGGCATTCTGCCCGTAGCCACAGTCGAGTGTACACGCGGTAATCGAGTTCGAGCAAATTGTGTGTCCGAGAAAACGCGACCAAGAGCGAGAGTCCATTGAGACGTTGTCGTGTGTCCGTCAGGCGACTCAGGGCAACAACCTCCAGGCGTTGTCGCCGGACCGGGATCCAGGACAACAGTTCTGAGGCGTTATCCCGGTCTTACGCGTAGAACGTAAATAAGGCGAATAATTGCGTCGACAGTACGTACCATAGATTGATTCGCGAACTACCGTGACGTTTAAGTTGAATTTGTATTGAAGTGCATAATCAATAAACTCTTTATTCGAAAAGACAGAGTACTTGTGAACAACATCTACCCTGATACAAAACATTTTGGTGCCTCCTGTGAGGTCGCGGCCTCTGCAAGTTCGAAATAGTGAACCAGAGACAAGTATCGCATCTCCGCAGCGGAAGATCTTTCAGTTCGAGCGGGACAATAGACAGCGGTGCTCACGTACATCTAAAGGCCGAGTCAGAGTAAGTCGTTCGATCCCAATTTATTCCATCATACAACAATGTCCGACAAAATAAAGCTTCTCATACAAAAACGAACATCCCTAAAATTCCAAATCACCATCCTAACAAACCTCCTCGAGAAAGGAAAAGTAGACAATGCCACGTTGAGATTGCGAAGTGCTCGTTTAACTGAATTGTATCACGCGTTCGAAGAATATAACGACGAGCTCGCGGTGTTGGATCCGAGCGACGGACATCAAACCGAATTCGCGAATATTCACGAAAGGTTCTATTCCCTCGCCGGGAAAATCGAGAATATTTTAGAAACGGCAAGCACATCGGACGCGGGCGCCGGCTCGTCGAGCGAAAGAAACCGAAGCGACAACACTATAGTTACTATTGAAAAGCGACGGATTAAGCTACCCGAAGCACCTCTACCGACGTTTGACGGGAAATATGAGAGCTGGCTATCCTTTAAGAACGCATTCCGTAGTATGATAGGCTCACAAACAGATTTGTCAGACATCGATAAACTACATTATCTAAAATCGGCATTAATCGGGGATGCCGCTAATAAGCTAAAGATCTTCACGATCGACGGAATAAATTATGCACACGCGTGGGATCTATTGGAACGCGCGTATAAGGTAAAACAAATTTTAATCTCGCGACATCTCTCTTTGATAATAAATCTACCTACATTAGATAAAGAAACTACAAGCGGTTTGTCCAAACTCGCGGACGACACTCAACAGCACGTCGCGTCGTTAAGCGCATTAGGGTTCGGTCGGGCCCGAAATGATCGTACATTTGTTGGAAAATAAACTACCGAAGAGCACGTTAGAACGGTGGGAAGCGACCCTCGAAAAAGACGAATATCCGAAACCAGAGCAGATGTACGAATTTCTTTACAAAACCGCCGTTTGCGCGTCGAAACGCGAAAGATCAAAGTCAAGCAAATCAGAAAGAAACAAAGGCGAACCCTCATTCAAAAAGAGGCGAAACGGCTCGTCAAATCAAGCCTTTATGTCAAACGCGTCGCGCAATTGCATCGCGTGCAAAACCAAACGACATCCGCTTTATTTATGTGACAAGTTTAAACAATTGCCCGTGCCTAAGCGCATCGAAACGGTGAGAAACGCGAAGGTCTGTTACAATTGCTTACGCTCCCATCGCGACAGTCCGTGTAAATTTTCTAACTGCACGATCTGCCAGAAACGTCACAACACTCTGCTGCATCTGGAAAAATACACGGCCGCAAGCAATCCCGACGTATCGAAGCCCGAAACTACTCAGCCCATATGACTAGCTAAATCGATCGGCAGCGGAACAACGAGTCTCGCGACGATATCGCGCGTGTCCGCTCCGCAGTTGTTAACGAGCGCATTAGTCTATATTCATGATAGTAAACACAATCTTGTAAAATGTCGCGCGTTGCTAGACACGTGCGCTACCGCGAACTTTATCTCCGAAAACATTGTGAAACGCTTAGGCGTGCGCGTAATCACACACTCGTTGCCGATCGGTACGATTAACGAGACGACTACTGAATCCAAAGGCATGGTGCAAATTACGATTCAATCGATGCGCGACGACTTTCGTAAGAATCTCACGTGTCTTACCATACCGGCCATCGCCGATTCCATTCCATCCGAGATCTTCCCGCGAGTTTCGCTTTGAATACCTCCAAATATTAAATTAGCAGATCCGAAATTTCATCTACCGCGCCCCGTCGATCTATTGATTGGTTCCGGAGCCACGATATCATTATTCTCAATCGGTCAAATTAATTTGTCTCACGAGGGTCATGATCTTTATTTACAAAAGACTCGTCTAGGTTGGGTGGGCGCTGGTGGAGTGTCATCACAATTTCCGTCAAAGAACGCGACATGCCATCTCACGAGTCTAGAAAATCAATTACTTAAATTTTGGACAATAGAGAAAGTCGGGACGGATGGGCCGTGGTCGGCGGAGGAAAGGGAATGCGAAGCGCACTTCAGAAAGACCGTCCGTCGTGACAGCAGCGGGCGTTACATAGTTCGTTTGCCGTTTCGAGAATCGAATGTGCGTTTAGGGGAATCGCGAACTAACGCGCTCAGACGTCTGTTGTCATTAGAACGCAAACTTGACGCGAATGCAAAGCTAAAGGAGGAATATACTCGGGTAATAGAAGAATATTTAGAATTGGGACACATGTCCTTAGTAGAAGATCCCGGTGATGACGGATTTTATATGCCACACCACGCAGTAATAAAAGATTCAAGTAGTACTACCAAGGTACGAGTAGTATTTGACGCATCCGCGAAATCGAGCAATGGGGTGTCATTAAATCAGATGCTAATGGTAGGACCCACCATTCAAGCTAAACTGCCTTTACATCTCATACGATTCCGGACATATGAGTACGTCATCACCGCGGACATAGTCAAAATGTATCGTCAAGTGTTGCTATATGAAAACGATCGACGATACCATCGAATCCTCTGGCGTAGGTTCAAGAAGGTAGAGACGTTTCAAATGAATACGATTACTTTCGGCTCCGCTGCCTCCCCATTTTCTGCAATTCGATCTGTACACCAGCTCGCGAAGGACGAACTACACAAATACCCCAGGGCCGCCGCGATTCTTAAAAAACATTTTTATGTCGATAATTTAATATCCGGCGCCAAGACCATCGAAGACGCGCGAACAATTAGAGACGAACTAATCGCATTATTATCCCTGGGCGGTTTTCCCATTAAACAATGGGCATCTAACGACGAACGCGTCGTCAACGATTTACCAACGAATGAGCTGCACGCGGACTTCGTACTAAATCTAGATCGTTCTTTGAAGACATTAGGTATGACATGGAGCACGCGCGATGATAAGATCTGTTATTTAGCTCATCCGATTACAATTAGCGGGAAAATAACAAAGCAAAGCATCTTATCGGAAATCGCGAAAATCTTTGATCCGCTGGGATTGCTGGGTCCGATAGTATTATACGCGAAAAAACTCATGCAAGACGTCTGGCGGTGTACATTGCAATGGGATGAATCCGTCCCGCAACAGATATACACGCAGTGGTCGGAATTCGTTCGGCAACTAGAGTCAATGCAACGGATTTCCTTCGAACGTAAACTGTTTATAGAAGATTGCGACAGCATTCAATTACACGGATTTTGCGATGCTAGCAACGTCGGCTACGGAGCATGTCTGTACATACGCTCAAGGGATAAACACGGGAACGTTATCAGCAGATTATTATGCGCCAAATCTCGGGTCGCTCCTTTAAAAACTATCACTATTCCACGGTTAGAACTTTGCGGCGCGTTATTGCTAGCACGACTCTATCGCGAAACAATCGGCACATTAGAGGTAGTATTCGACAAGAAGGTTTTCTGGTGTGACGCGCAAATCGTGCTTCACTGGATAGCGACATCGCCTCACTTGCTCAAAAATTATGTAGCAAATCGGGTAGCAGAAATTCAAGAACTAAGTAGCTCCATCGAATGGCGACACGTACAAACAGAAGATAACCCTGCTTAAAATAATTGATAGAAAATAATAGAAAATTTTGCCTTTCCTTTCCTATGGTGATTTTGAATCCTCTTTTTCAGAACATACTTAAGAAATTTCATATAGTTAGATTGTTTTGTACATTATCATATCCTTTGTAAATATCTTATAATTTTCTTTGTTTTTCTATCTTTTTCATTTTATATAAAAATAGAAATTGTTGTTCTATGTAAATTTCGATAAAACTCATAATATCAGAGTTGGTATTTCTATGTCAATCAATATTTCTTATCATAATTTATATAGAAACAACCAAATCCTTATCAATGTTATTCTTTACGAATAATTAAAATGCCTTGATACTTGTGTTATTTAATGTAACTCTAACTATTATCTGTATATTAATTAATATTTTTGTATCATAAGTACAGAAAAATATCTAAAAACTTATGTATGTTATTCTATTTTATTCTATACAAATAATTAGAATGTATATTGATACTTATGTTATTTAATATAACTCTAACTATTATCTGTATATTAATTAATATTTTTGTATCATAAGTACAGAAAAATTTCTAAAAACTTATGTATGTTGTTCTATCTTATTCTTTACAAAACTATGATATGTATGTTATTCTATCAAAAACTTTAATTATATGTTATTCTACCTTAGTCTATAAAACAATGACTGATCAGTACAATCTATATCGGTACTAATTAGTCATTGTTTGAAAAGAATAAGGTAGAATAACATATAATCAAAGTTTGATGATAGAATAACATATATTATAGTTTTGTAAAGAATAAGATAGAATAGCATATAAATGTATAAAAAAGAATGAAGAAATAATTTTTGTATTAAAATTTTTTTATTTAAAATAAACTTTTCTTTATTATCCGTATATATTGCATATAATGTTTAATGCATTAACATGTATAAACATGTACAAACACAAATATTTTATTATAACAAAAATTAACTGAAAATAGCTCCATAAAACAACTTAGCGTATTTATTGCAACATATTAGAGTTTGTATTTAGATAGTAATATTATAATTTTATTGAAAAATAATAATAATTTTATTGAAAAATAATAATAATTTTATTGAAAAAAGTAATAGGATTTTTAATTTAAGTTAACTCGGTATCATCCGCACTGTCTTGACTGGAATCAGTAATATCATGCGTTGAACTTTGCATGCTTTCCTTTCCTTCGTCCTCCTTTTCAGAAAATTTTGAACTTTCTTCATTTTCTCTATTGTTATAATTTAATGATTCATCATACACAGAATTTTCTTCCGATGTATTGTTGTCTGCTTGAGTCTCTAAGTGAGAACTAGACTCGCTGGAATTATTGTTTTCTGGTGTATTACGATCATTTCGATCATCAGGTTCAGTATTTTCAACATTAACTGGATCATCACATAGTTCCGCAGGATTAATCTCTTCATTTTTTTTCTTTCGAGTTGGCAAGTTATTAAGTTCATAAATTTTGTGTGCAATATGAGTTCCGACTTGTTGTGCCTGAAAGTCTGCTGTTACTTCATCATGACCTTTCTCAGACATTGTATAATATTTAACAGCAGCTACAAACAAAAAGAAATACTTTGTAAATTACGATATATGTGTTATATATGTGTTACAATAAATTATTTAAATGTTGTAACAATTTACCCCTTATGGCTTGTAATTTTGTAGAATCTAGTGCTGGTCTAGGAGCAGTTTGTACTTTATTTTTATTTCTATTTGATGTAATACCAGTCACTGAACTTTCTTGAAGAGTTTTAATGCCAAAAACAGCGATAGCCAAATTTTTCACAAACTGCGGTAATGTTTTTGAGATTACACATACTGTATCATATTGACGTGCACATATGTATACTCCATAACCAAGATAAACCTATAAGTACAGAAAAACTTATTAAAATTATATTTCCAATTCGGAAGACAGTAGAGTCCCTCTAATCAGAGTTTGGCCAACTTGCAGTTCTGGCAAAATTCTGCGAGAGAGAAGGATATAAGAGAGAAAGAGAAAGAGCTATATTATATACATATTTATATCGCTTTCTTTCTCTCTTATATCTCTCTCTTTCTGTTTCTCTTGCTTTTGCCAAGAAATAACAAGCCAATCAAAATTTGTTACTGTATGGCCAGACTGTGATTAGAGGGACTCTAGGAAGACACTATTAAAAGTTAAATAGTTTTCATATCTACCTCGTTACGTTCAATATTTCTATAACCTACAGGAAGCGGTCCAAATTGATTTTGTTGTGTCATAGGATTTTTTTTAAAATATTCGGACACTGTGTCTATTATAGAAAAAAAACTATTATTTGAAAGAAATATTATATAAATAGGAGATTTACTAATAGTAAGAGATACGTACGCATGAGTTCATCGAAATTACTCAAGACTTTTGTTTGAATTTCCTCATTTTTCTCATGAACTTTGGGATATTCTGAGATCACTTTTTTTTGAAGTTGCATATTTAAATTCATTAAATCATTAATGACTTGTTCTTTATTTTTAATTCCATCCTTTAATTTCAAATTTTGTCTTTGCAGATCTTCATTCATTCTTTGCAATTTTTCTATCTATAAATTAATATGAATAACTCAGTTACATTTTTATCTATTAAATCAGTTTACCTTTGTTAAAAATATTAATTTTTTTATCTATTAAGGGGTTAGTCTACCCTGGAGAGCAAAAAAACAAGCGAATTTTCAGGAATTAATTTCAGACAAAATATCGGTGATACATGAATGATTTTTTTTGCATTATCTTTATTAGGGTTTCAAGAACATGTACAAATTTTTTGGGGTAAAAAAATTTCAATATGGCGATGAGGCACACCTTCGCGCGCAACCATGTTTTTTAGAGGTGGTCAGACGGTGTACATGGTTTCTGACATGTGGGTGGTCTGAAACAAAAAAAAAAAATATGGTCATTAACTATATTGTATTGTCTTCGGAATGACGGAGCTTTTTTTCTCTCCTCGTTTTTGGCGTCAAGAAAAAAATTCCTGAATTTTTCAAAGAATTCAGGAATTTTTTTCTTGACGCCAAAAACGAGGAGAGAAAAAAAGCTCCGTCATTCCGAAGACAATACAATATAGTTAATGACCATATTTTTTTTTTTTGTTTCAGACCACCCACATGTCAGAAACCATGTACACCGTCTGACCACCTCTAAAAAACATGGTTGCGCGCGAAGGTGTGCCTCATCGCCATATTGAAATTTTTTTACCCCAAAAAATTTGTACATGTTCTTGAAACCCTAATAAAGATAATGCAAAAAAAATCATTCATGTATCACCGATATTTTGTCTGAAATTAATTCCTGAAAATTCGCTTGTTTTTTTGCTCTCCAGGGTAGACTAACCCCTTAAATCAATGAATCTTTATTAATATTATTGAAAAATATTAAAATATTTTTACCTTTTTCTCAAATTCTCTGTTTTTATTAGATTTATTTTCTGATGCAGTATTATCGCTCTGTAAATAAATCATTTCTGGATTAATTTTATATTAAGGCTCCCTGGGTTCTTTCCCGATATCTCATGAGATGTGACGTCAGAAGCGAGAAATGTTGAGAATTGACACGTGGAGAATTCTTGCGTAGTATTTCCAAATAAAAAGATATTTGCTTAAAATAACACTACAGATCACTTCAGCACACTTCGAAAATACTCCGAGTTGAGGTTAAGTCTATCCCTTTCCCTTGACAGTTAATAAACAGCCATAAAATGAATGTAATACGAAATCTAGTCATGCGCCTGCGCACAAGCCTACATCATTATTTTAAGCAAATATCTTTTTATTTGGAAATACTACGCAATTAAGAATTTTTAACGTGTCATTTCTCGCTTCTGACGTCAGATTCCAACATGATCGCGACGAGTACCCAGGAGCCTTAAATCAATTTATATTACTGCTTAATTCTTATGCATTAAAAAGCTACAAATTTCATTCATATTACTTTTCAATAATCTTAAATAAAATTTTTTAACGCTTACAATTTTATTATTGTCTCCTTTCTTCTTGAACTTGCTTGAGAAATAATTGTTATTTATTATATTAGATGTATTATCTAATCCAGTTTTGTTCGCAGATATAATACCTCCTTTTTTTGATTTGCTTCGAATCGAACTATTCTGTGAGCATTGCGTAGAACGCAATTCTAAATTATTCTTGGTAATTACAGCTGGTGATACCACTTCCTGGAAAATAAATGAAAACTGGAAATACAACTAGAAATAATAGTTTCTGTTTCTGCAAAGTTATGTTTCTGCAAAGTACAACTTCTGAGTCACATTTGTAAAAAAAATTTTTGTACTACAAAAACAGTACAAACTTACTTTTTCCTTTGAATCATGTACTTTTTCTGTATTTGAAAAAACAACCTTATCACTACGTTTTTCACCTTCTTCGTGATTATCTGTCATGCCTTTTAATTCATGTTGTTTGTCGGACTTATTCTTATCTATTTGTGGTATTGATTGTTTCAAAGTGCTGTTACTGGAATCTTTTACAGGAACTAACGATTTCTGTTAAAAATATAAATGATAAAATAAAAACTTATATTATTGTATTTTTTTTAGCTAAAACTATAATTATGAACAAAAATGTATTTACCTTTATCTGATTCTGTTTCTCATTTTTTCCATCTTCTGTAGATAACATTCCTCTTTTTTTTAAATTCTTGCTTAGAACATTATCTTTTACTTTGACTGTTTTGATTACATGACTATTGTTAGTATTTGATGACAATTTTTTACTATTATCTTTTTCAACTAATGTAGTGTCTAATTTCTTGATTTTTGCAGCAATTCTGTTTTTTATATCGTCTCTTTTTAAGCTCTGAAAAGATTTAGTGTAATTTTTTGTTTAAAGTCTACTTTGGAAAGAAAATAAGATATTTTGAAAAATGTATTTATAAAAAAGTTACGTTTTTGCCGTCAACGTCTGATGATTCACTCTCAAGTTGTTGCTGAAATGCAAAGATTCAGAGGCGAAAACTCTACTCTTTTACATTTTATTTTTACGTCAACTGCTTCTTTGGTTTCTATCATATAAAAACAGATATTTAGTACAGAATGCTCGTGATTATTTTCGTAAATAAATTTATAAATATATATTATATACATGCATAATATTAAAGTGTACAAAATAATAAATTTAATATTATATTATAAAATATAGTACTCTTTAGTATATACTTGTTTATTTTTAAAAATAAGGCCAATTATATACACTACATTATAGTATGCAATTATATTACTTTATACTTGGCAATTATATATGATCTTTCATAAATCTAAATGATTATATAACGTCTGATATTTACTGTAAAGTCTTACATAAAGGGAAGTCTTACAAATAATCGTTTAACATTAGTATTTTATTATGCCAGTATCAACACGGTACAATGTCGAGTGCTTTCCTATTTGTAATGTAACGATACAAGCATTATGCAAAATTCTAACCTAATTTAACCTAACTATATTCTATGATAATAAATATAAGATAATAATGCTTCCATTGACTTTGTACCATTAAATAGAAAGCATTAATTTACAAATTATCTTTATATAATACTTTACAAACAATATTTTCCAACATAAAAAATGAATAAATGTTACTAATATTAATTAATATGGAGTAATGGAAAGAAAGCTAATCTTAAGAATACTATATTCTTACTAAGGGCCAATTTCTTCACCGTTGGATAACTCTATCCTTCGGTTAATAACCTCACTCTTTATCTCTTTCTAACTGCCCCCTTAGAAAGAGATGAAGAATGAAGTTAACCGAAGGATAGAGTTATCCGACAGTGAAGAAATTGGCCATAAGAGATTAAATTTTTTTAGATACATTTTGAGTTTCTTACTCTAATACTATATACTACACATACCTTCTAGAATTGCTTTCTGTTGCATTCTTCCTATTATTCCGTAATAAAAATGACCATCGTCCCATTTAATTTGGTATTTTTTATCGTATTGAATGTCTTTTATATTAAAATCCACTATGTCCTTTGTATCCACAATTGCTTTTACGCCGTCTTCAAATTTAACGTAAGTGAACATGTTTGTGCTGTTGCCGCTCGGCAGTGTTAATACGGAAAATGGAGGGAAATCTTTCTGCCAGATCTCTATGCGCATGCGTGGTGCGTGGACTATATAGCGATGCGCGTATTTTTCTACAGGGACGCACCGTTTATTATATGTGTGTGTTGATGATCCATATACGCTTTACACGTACAATCTGAATTCTATAAACAATTCTATAATCAATTCAAAATTAGATAAAATGGATAAAGATAATGTATCTTTAAAAAAAAAAAGATACAATAAACTTTTTTTGGATAAAAATAGTAAAATTCCGTTAGTACCCTTAGGAAAATTTACTTAAAAAAACTTAAAATAAACTAGAAAGTTTACCAAAGAAATTACTGTTGATAAACTATTGATAAACTATTGATAAACTATTGATAAACTAGAAGTGATTTTGAACCAAACTTTAAGTATTTCTATAATATACTTTAAAGGTTACTTTAAGTTAACTCATGCAATTACTATTAATCACCCCCAAAAAAATATTCTGTCATTTAGTGGCTCCCGCTTGATTTTAGAGGATTTTCCTCTGAAATACGGTCTCAAGAAGATATTTTAAAATCTAGAGGAATATCCTCTAACCATGAGACACTAGACTTAAGATTGCAGTCCTCTTAATACTAGAGGACACTGATTTCCGATATTTACCCGGAATACAAAAAAATTATTTATTTTGAAATTT
The DNA here is from genome assembly GCF_030848795.1 of Temnothorax nylanderi. NCBI lineage: Eukaryota > Metazoa > Arthropoda > Insecta > Hymenoptera > Formicidae > Temnothorax > Temnothorax nylanderi. The sequence continues at coordinate 77,972 of NW_027249478.1, read as the reverse complement.
TATTACTATATTTGTTTCTTAAGATGCAGTCTATGATTATAAATATTTTCTCGTATTTGAAAAACACACTTACCTTGGTGGGATTCGAACTCGGGACCTCTGGATCGTGAGCCAACTGCCTTACGTGGTAGACTACTTCTTAATTTGATGTAAGTGTTATATATAGTCTACATATGTCATAACCAGCGCAAATATATAATTTTCCAAAAATTATCTTAAGAAACAAATTCAGTTTAAAAAGAGTAATAAAATTTTGAATTGGATATATGATATAATATTTCTTAATGTCTCGTGTGGTGCAAGTGTGGTGAAAAAGGGAACTTGTCTTTTTAAGTATACTGTTGAAACAACACGCATAAGTTAAAATCAGCTTTAAGTATTACCTTTATAAAAAGTAAAGTTAAAGTATATTTATAAGTATTACGTTTGTTAAAAGTAAATTTAAAGTATATTTGCGACTTGCTTATAAAGTTTTTATTGAGGTTAATAACTGAAAGAAAACTTTACGCTCGGCTGTCAGTATACTATTAGTCTACTATTATACTATTAGTATACTATTATTACGGCTAGTATACTTTATAATACTTTAAAATACTTTAAGTAACTTTAAAAAACTTTAAGTAAATTTTCCTAAGGGTAGCTAAACAAACTTGGAGACGGTGGCAGGATTATAGTAAACGTATGTATACATATATATGTATATATATATATATATATATATATATATATATATATATATATATATATATATGGGACAATCCACGTCACTTTTACCCCCCATCTGTCCAAAATTGGTATGGACGGATTTTAATGACTAAGGGCGGAAAATGTTCGTCTTGAAAAGAGCTTTCGAAAGGCGTGTGGCATATATGCGCAATTCAATATGGCGTCATAGTTATGGCTGCTTAAAGGGATAAATTCAAAATTTCAGATCCAACATGGGCAGATAAAACGGTGAAAAGTAACTAAATTCATGTGAAACTCAGTATTTGGGGGATTTTGGGGTCGCTGATTACGAATCTGAACGTAAAATTGTTAAATTTAAAATGGCGGATGCAAATATGAGAAACGGACGAAAATTCCAGTAAATGATCTGAAAACTCTTACTGGAGGATTTTTTGGGTCGCTGATCACGAATTTGTAGCTAATTTGTTAAAAAACAACAGAAAAACCGTGTTAATTGAAATTCTACTCTAGGAGATGAATTTCTACCACGTCCACGCCGTCATCTCTGGGTAACGCTAAGAGTAAAATTTCAATTAACACGGTTTTTCTGTTGTTTTTTAACAAATTAGCTACAAATTCGTGATCAGCGACCCAAAAAACCCTCCAGTAAGAGTTTTCAGATCATTTACTGGAATTTTCGTCCGTTTCTCATATTTGCATCCGCCATTTTGAATTTCACAATTTTACGTTCAGATTCGTAATCAGCGACCCCAAAATTCCCCAAATACTGAGTTTCACGTGAATTTAGTTACTTTTCACCGTTTTATCTGCCCATGTTGGATCTGAAATTTTGAATTTATCCCTTTAAGCAGCCATAACTATGACGCCATGTTGAATTGCGCATATATGCCACACGCCTTTCGAAAGCTCTTTTCAAGACGAACATTTTCCGCCCTTAGTCATTAAAATCCGTCCATACCAATTTTGGACAGATGGGGGGTAAAAGTGACGTGGATTGTCCCATATATATATATATGTGTGTGTGTGTGTGTGTGTGTGTGTGTGTGTGTGTGTGTGTGTGTGTGTGTGTGTGTGTGTGTAATATTAATATTTTGTATTTATATAAACACACACACACACACACACACACACACACACACACACACACACACGTATATGTGTCCTATATAAAGACTATTATATATATAATTAATGCTTAAGGATAAATTGCACATGCACACGTATATTTTATTCTTCAATCAATATGTGTGTGTGTATGTATTATACATATGATATATACGAGTATACACACATGCATAATTTGTTATTTAATCAATAATAATATGTGTCTTTTTACAGACAATCGTAGTGATTATGAATCAAAAGAACCGTATTTACATTTTAAAAAAGATTATATTGAAACATCTAAATTAAATACTACTTTACGTAATAATACGTACGAAAGCGAAGAGATGCTTGTCTCTGAAGAAATTGATGATACTACTACGAATTGTGACGGATGCAACAACAATGAAAACGAAAAGATTTACTCTATAGATGAAGATCTATTCCAGAACAGATGTATGGAGGAAGGAATCGAGGATAATAATCCTTGTCATACTGAACCAACAATTATTAATGACGCAAACATAAAACATGACAATACCATAATGTTTGAAAGTTCTAAAACAACTGTTGATGAAGTTGTGCAAATGATACACAGTTACTGTGTTCGTTTCAATAGTTCAGATGAAGCAAGGTTTGCCTTATTTAATATGGCAAGTATTTGGGCGGGTCCTAAGTTTTCAAATTTCATGAATTCGAAATATATGATAAGCAAACGTTTGGATCCTCCAGAAGAATTATTTCAATATATATTTATTGTAGTAAATGTAATTGTTTATTAGACAAATTTTATAGAAAAGATTTGTTAACAACTACTTATCGGCATTGCGAGAAATGTCAAGAGACATATAAAATGAGTACTAATTCTTCCAACTGTTTCGTAAGTACAGATGTAAAATATCAAGTACAGGTTCTTTTACAAAATTCAAATGTGCGCAAATTATTATTTCAAAACATTAAGGATATTGAGAATAGGCTAAAAAATAAAAATTTAAATATCGTTGATATTCACGACGGTGAATTATATAGAAGACTTTACAATAATAAACGCGAAAAAACAGTATTATTAACTTTTAATTTTAATTTAGATGGTGCACCTATTTCTAAAAGTAGCAAAAGTTCAATGTGGCCCATCCAACTAATAATTAATGAATTGCCGCTAAAAATACGGTTTAGAAATATACTACTTGCAGGAATATGGATTACAAAGTCTGAACCTAGCTCACAATTTATGAATTTATATATAAATGTTTTTATTAATCAGATTCGTGATTTGATGACAAATGGTATTGTCATAGACATAGAAAATGGTCAAAAATGTAATTTTATATTACAACCCCTTTGTTCATCGGTTGACTCTGTTGCCCGGCCTATAATACAAAATCGCTTCCAATTTTACGGTTATTTCGGCTGTAGTTGGTGCTATCAGTATGGGGAGTATTTCAACGGTGCTATGCGATACCCTTTTATGGATGATGATCCGCCTTTAAGAGATCATGAATCATATATTAAAGACATGAAGTACGTTGAAGAAATAGGCAGACCATTTAAAGGTGTTAAAGGTTTCGCAGAAATTACTCAATTGGAAAATTTTGAAAACAAAACTGAGAAGTTGAGTCGCCAGCAAATAATTAACAATTAGCACAGGAGTTTTGTTCGACCAAACTGGCAATTTTATTATTAAAAAGACGCTACGTTTCAACCGCAAAATTCGGTCCTTTTCAAGCGTGTATGACTCGCAAATATTAATTAGTTGGACATAGTTTCCAAAATACGCCGAATCTAAAAACTAAATATCAGATTTTGTAGAACGTAGCAAATAGAATAAGTCTAGGAGCATTATATAAATCAAAAACTTACATATTAGAGTGTTATTTCAAGAAATAGAAAACGGTTTCACTACATTTCCGTTGTCCGTAATTATATCAGAGGGACGAGTCCCTGTCGTGCGATGGTGAAATTGCGACTAACAAGAAAGGACGAAACAATAAACAATGACTTCGAAATGTGGCTGAAGTAAAGAGAGGGAAGCAGATGAGAAGGGGATATTACGTTTCCTTTATGATATGTTCGTAGAGAGCATTAAGACTCTCTGTGTCCTTTTGCATATTAATGGTATTATCCGATTTTTTGATGAAGAACATCTCCGCTAATTCCCTCTTTCTCATCAGCCTCTCCCTATGCATTATCTCTGGATTCCCCCAATCAAAGTCATGTCCACGGGATATTCGATGTTCACTAACTACAGAGTGTTTGCCGGCTGGTTTTTTGATATCCTTCTGGTGTTCTTTCAGACGCGTGCAAAGATGCCTTTTTGTTTGCCCTATATATATAGCATTACAATCCTTACAAGTGATCTTATATACGATTTCGGTTTGTTTCAGATCATCGATTTTATCTTTACCACGTTTAATTAGGCAATCCAATTTTTTGGGAATTGTGAACAGAGGCGTAATGTGGCACTTACTTAGCGTATAATTAATATTTTCGCTTAAACCCTTTATGTAAGGCAACGGCATGCACTTCCTTAAATCAAAATCTGTTTTGCCGTCCATGGAGATGTTGTGTGGGGCATCGCGATAGATATTTCACAAAGGAATTTATAATCTGTAAAAAATTCCTACGTGATAATGACGATGTCCTTGTCACCAGAGCTGATAAAGGCCAAATAACGGTCATCTTAGACAAGAACTCTTATGTGAATCAAATGACCGAAATGCTAAATGACCAAACTACTTACAAAAAATTAATGAAAGATCCAATTAATAAGATTACAACCAAGATTAATGAACTGGTCAAAGCTTGGCATGATAATGGCATCGTCAGTGATCAGATGTACAGAAGGTTGAATTGTACTAATGGAAATCTTCCAAGGGCCTACGGACTACCGAAAGTGCATAAGGCCGGTTTCCCATTACGCGTTATTGTCTCGACGTTGGCCCTCTTTATGACGTAGCCAGCCTCCTCCAAAATACTTTGCATTCCCCTATCCCAAAACCTAAGTCACATATCAAGGATAGCTGGGCCTTTGCTGAGTTTATTAATAATAGGGAAATTAACGACGATGAGATACTCATCTCTTTAGATGTCACAGCTTTATTTACTAACATACCGAAGGACTTGGTTTTGAGGGGTATCGAAAAGAGATGGTTCCACATTTCCAAAAAAACTGATCTCACGTTACCACAATTTTTACACGCAATCGATCTAGTTTTGTCGTCCACGAGTTTTGTATTCAATGGGGTAATATATGAACAAATTTTTGGTAGCCCAATGGGATCTCCGTTATCTCCAGATACTGCAGATATCGTGATGGACGACCTAGAGACACATTGCTTGAATCTTTTAAATCTCAACATCTCAGTATTTTTCAGATATGTGGACGATATTTTCGCGGTTGTCCCGAGGAAACATGTGGACTTGATACTTAAAGTTTTCAATGACTATCACCCTAGACTTAAATTCACATATGAAATTAAAAATAACGGGTCTCTCAATTTTCTCGACACAACTGTCATAAGAAATGGCAATACTTTGCTAACGAATTGGTATCGAAAACAAACGTTCTCAGGGAGGTACACTAATTTTTATTCGAACCACCCCTTAAAATACAAGTTGAATACCATTACAAGTCTTGTTGATCGTGCGATACTGCTTTCTGATAAAAGATTCCATAGCAACAATATTAAAACAGTCAAAGACATCTTAAATAACAATAACTTTCCAAAACAAATTATTAAGAAACACATTTTAAAAAGGTTACATCTCTTAAAAACACGCGATGCCCCACACAACATCTCCATGGACGGCAAAACAGATTTTGATTTAAGGAAGTGCATGCCGTTGCCTTACATAAAGGGTTTAAGCGAAAATATTAATTATACGCTAAGTAAGTGCCACATTACGCCTCTGTTCACAATTCCCAAAAAATTGGATTGCCTAATTAAACGTGGTAAAGATAAAATCGATGATCTGAAACAAACCGAAATCGTATATAAGATCACTTGTAAGGATTGTAATGCTATATATATAGGGCAAACAAAAAGGCATCTTTGCACGCGTCTGAAAGAACACCAGAAGGATATCAAAAAACCAGCCGGCAAACACTCTGTAGTTAGTGAACATCGAATATCCCGTGGACATGACTTTGATTGGGGGAATCCAGAGATAATGCATAGGGAGAGGCTGATGAGAAAGAGGGAATTAGCGGAGATGTTCTTCATCAAAAAATCGGATAATACCATTAATATGCAAAAGGACACAGAGAGTCTTAATGCTCTCTACGAACATATCATAAAGGAAACGTAATATCCCCTTCTCATCTGCTTCCCTCTCTTTACTTCAGCCACATTTCGAAGTCATTGTTTATTGTTTCGTCCTTTCTTGTTAGTCGCAATTTCACCATCGCACGACAGGGACTCGTCCCTCTGATATAATTACGGACAACGGAAATGTAGTGAAACCGTTTTCTATTTCTTGAAATAACACTCTAATATGTAAGTTTTTGATTTATATAATGCTCCTAGACTTATTCTATTTGCTACGTTCTACAAAATCTGATATTTAGTTTTTAGATTCGGCGTATTTTGGAAACTATGTCCAACTAATTAATATTTGCGAGTCATACACGCTTGAAAAGGACCGAATTTTGCGGTTGAAACGTAGCGTCTTTTTAATAATAAAATTGCCAGTTTGGTCGAACAAAACTCCTGTGCTAATTGGAAAATTTTGATTGTGTTTGGGGATTACCGTATGATTATATGCATGGTATTTTGCTTGGTGCTGTTAATACTTTATGGACAAAGTTTTGGGCAAATAACAAAAAAGAAGAACATAATTTATCCAAAAGTGATATAAGAAACATTGAGAAACGATTGTTAAGTATTAAACTGCCTAGTGAAATTCACAGATCACCACGATTATTTAATAGTGGAAAATGGAAAGCAAGTGAATGGAGATCTTGGCTATTATATCTTAGCATTCCATGTCTTTTGGGATTAATGAAAACAAAATATTTAAGTTCTTTTGCGCTTTTAGTTCGTTGCACACATAAGCTTTTATCTGAAAGTATAACAATAGGAGATTTAAGACAATGCAAGATTGATCTTATGTATTTCACTGCGCAATGTGAAGAATTTTATGGAAAAAGTAGTATGAATTTCAATACTCATGTATTACTTCATGTTGTTGATAACGTATATAAAAGTGGCCCACTTTCTTCGACTTCTGCTTTCCCTTATGAAAGTGGAATTTTTGTGTTAAAGCAGAAATTAACTGGTCCGAAAGGAGCTTTAATACAAATGTCTAAACGTCTAATCCAGAAAACTATTTTAGAAACCGAGTTGTTAAGTACATCTGATAATAAACCTTTCCGCTTCTGTAAAAATATTTTGCGTAATCATTTTATATTGAAAGAAACAGAGTTGAAAACCAATTCAGGTGTAATTCTTTTAGCGGAAGATAATAATCTAAATACAAATATTAAACAAATTTTAAATAATAATTTTGCTAATATAAGATTAGAAGATGTAAAAGCTTTTAATAAAGCAGTTTATAAAAATGTCATATATACTACTACTTGTTATAAAAGAGAAACAAAAACTGATGACAAATTTTTTGAAAGTTTAACTGGTGATATAATTGAAATATTCAAAATTGTTTTATATAAAAATGAATCTTATATTTTAGGATATAAACATAATGTACAGTTTCTGTGTATAGAGAACGTGATAATTGATTCATTTTTTAAGATAATATCTAAATCTCATGATCTCCATTTATTTGCTTTTCAAGATATCAAGAAAAAGGTTGTATATATCAACGTCGAGAATGGACCATACTTTTGTCGAATGCCGAACACTTATGAGATCCAATAATATTTTCCGTGATATTATACTTGTATTTTTCAATATAAAATATGAAATATCTTGTCAGGGTATTCACTTTTTCATAACTTTACCTTAATACTTTTTTACATAGAATAATGAGTAGAATCGATTATTATAAAAAAAGAGAAATATTTAAATAAATTCAATACATTTTGCAAATATATTGATATGCTTGTGTAATGATTAGTATCTATCTTTAATCGATGTCTCTCGTTAATTCAGCAAAATTATTAAAAAGTGAATACTTTTGTAGAATATAGCATTATTTTATGCATAAACTAAACATATCGCTTTTGTAACTTTTTTTCAAAAGATATTCCTGAATTCATTTTCTTTGTTTCCTTGCAAAATAAACTCTGCAAATGTATATTGATTGGATTATACTCAGCAGATACTAATGTGCTTACGTCCACTGGATCATATATTTGCAATACTTGCAATACTGTATATGTATACTCTGTTACTATTAGATACAACTCAGTATCTGGAAGATTAACGTTATTATTGTCACACATTGTATATTATATTGTACCACGACTCTTTCCTCATACGTTCAATCTCTCTCTCTTTCTCACCGTTGAATATATGACTTCTTTTTGATAGAAATATCTTTTGAAAATTTAGCATTTACATGTTACACCTTTCATAACAGTTACAGTATCCATTTTCTTTGTAATATTTGCATTTGGTAAAATATAAGCAGTATATATAGAACTGCAGAACGAATAATTGTTTTTGAAAAAATTAGACGTTGTTATAAAGAGAGGGAAGGACCGTCTTGACAGGAATAGCTCGACTGAATTGGTTTACAGAATTAACTGCGATAATTGTTGCGCATCGTATATCGGACAAACTAAACGACATTTAAAGACTCGGATAACGGAACACTTCAGGGATATAAGGAAAGACGACAGTAACCATTCCGTCGTCAGTAAACATCGTGTTTCTCTTGGGCATGATTTCAAATGGTCCGATTGGGAAGTACTGCACAGAGAAAAGAATAAAAAAAAGAGAGAAATCGCTGAAATGTTCCTCATAAAAAAGTATCCGGATACTATTAATCTGAAAAAGGACACGGATAATTTAAATCCTATATACGATAAGGTCATCTCATGCGTTTAATTGTTTTATTTTCGGATGTTGGATACTCTGACAATTTGTCTGTTTTTAAAAACACATGCGATATCGTCAGTTCGTTCCCGACTCTTATTGTGTGAACATGAGTCGTTGCGTGACTCGGAAATCTTTTTTGTCTTAACTCCGAGACATTATCTATTAAAATGACACGTTTTGGAAATTGGTGCTACCGTGGGACATTCTCTTTGTAATTACCCTCCTTTGTTACTTTTTGACACTATTTCATTTATTTAATTTAGCATATTAGTTAATACTTATTTATTTTATTTAATTTAATTCAGCTTTCTATGCGTGATGTTTCTGCCAAAACCTCTTAAATATTAGATTGAGAATGTGTTGGCGGTGGGACTTTTATTCTCATCAGGTAATTAATCTAGATTGAATATGTTTGCGCCGACTACAAAGAATTTTATATTTTTGATTATTGACGTTGTTATTTGACCCCGTGCGTTATTTCGTTTTGCTAGATCACTTGATAAGGACCCGAAGCTTGGGTGGAAACGTTGTGAAGTTTATGTATATATTTTTGCCAATTGTTGTCGATTTCAATACACTATTGCTGTTATACATTATTGGCGAAACAATTTCCTACTTCTTGATAATTGTTTTTGTCATCACTTACATTTAATTTTTTAGTGCTGCAGACGCTGATAAGAATTTTATTTCTTTCTTGCTTATAGATTAATCAGTTTCAGAAAATTATTCTTGTTTAGAAGCAACTAAAGCGGATTATTACAGTATTCATCCATTACTGCACTGCAGTTGTCGATTTACACATAGAAGAATTTGCTATAATTCACTACTCCTCCATGCACTTCTTTTTCTTCTTCCTCTTTTTTAAACTGTAAAGTATTAATATTTAACTCTATGTCATCAGATACCTAAAAATAAAATATGAATTTTTAACAAGAAGCAAATAAGTAGATACACTACAGGTAACAATAATTGCTAAACATGATTTAATAAAGGCATAACAGGAAATAAATGTTTCTTTGGAATATTTTTGAAGAAAGTTGATTCAAGTTTTCTTCCTAACTTTTAGAAGAGCTTTTAGTATTTGAAAACTAAAGATATTGTCATATTGTCTTTGTTTCATAACCAATATAATCATGTATATAAAGTTAACTATGTCTATTAGAAATAATTATTAATTAAAATATAAGTTATGTGTGCTTAAATGTGTGTGTGTGTGTATATATAAAAATTTACCTTTCAATAGCTTGGGAATAAGAAGGAAATTATTAGTAATATTTTTAAATTGTTTTACATAACCGTGTTATAAGGCCTGATGGGCACATAGGAAAACTTAAGGTGGTTCATGCATTTAAGTCATATGTACTTAGCCCGGAAAATGTGATATGAAATGAAAGGTTAACGTTCCTCGAGTGTGTCTGTAAAATTTCAGATTTTTTAACCGATTGGTTCCGGAGATATATGTCCGTAAACTTTGCCAATTTAACGCGGTGGGGGGACCCCTTATCCGAAAAACGAGACTAAAGCGCTTATGCTGCAAAAATTGCAATACTTCAAAAATAGATGAACGAACCAAAAACTGACGAAACGATGCAATAAACATTTTGCAAGATACTGACGAAAGCCCGAGTTCATTGACCGAACCATATAATAATAAAACGTAATTTTCGATTGACTAAATCGACAACACGGAACTGATGGCTGGGCTCGAGCGGCACTAGCGGCAGCTTGGCAACGTCGCACGTGTCAGCTGATGAGTATAGCGCACGGAGAAATAGATTCTATCAATTTTTCGTTTCGTCTCGAAACGTCCCTTACGTCGAGGCTGCTCGCTCCAGCTCATATTTCACACTTGTATCGCTTGTACGTACAGGTTATGTAGATCGCGACGACGAAGACTGCTGACTCAGCTGACCGCAACGTTGCCGCGCTGCTGTTGTACATATATTCACAGGGCTCACAACTCTAGTAAAAGATGTGACTTTCGTCTCAATATTTTATTACGTAGAGGTCGTATAGCATTAAAGATGTCATAAATAATAAATCTAATTATATGCTAATTTTTACGGACAAAAATCACATTTATTTATCACTAATAAGAATAGTTGCCTATTTGACTTGCAAGTACTGCATGAACCACCTTAAGCAGTTAAAACGTAAGAGTAAGGAAATATCAGCCAAACACAGTCAAGAAATTAAGACATTGCATAAGCGGTATCCAAACTGTAATTGATTTCTTTATTACTGCTTACGTCTTTATTGTTGAAGATTTTCTATGTGCCCGGGCCTTTTAATACAGACCAGAGGTTATAATGAAAGTGAGACGTACGGTTTCTCTACTAATAAATCTCTACTAATGACAAGGTTGCGAAAAGTGAGATGATATATGCAATATATACCATACGGTTAGGTTAGGTTATACGGTTAGGTTATATCAAGTTCGGCAATATCATGAAAAACAGTTAAAATACAACGAAATTAGTATAATATATAACACAAAATTAATAGAAAAACAAACCAGAGAGGTGTGACAAAAGGAAGACGTGAACGTGCCGCTCAAGAGTCCCAGCGAGTATTCAAACATATATACGCACTGCGTAGTTAATTGTCAGACACGAGCCGCAACCAATCATAGTCAAGTATTCTCACAATGGCCGCGTTCAACAGACACAACTGTTGAGATGTCGTCTTATCAACATATGCTAAAGGTGCGATTTCACGATGACGCTCGACGCTGGATTCGAGCGTCAAATCTGGTCACGTGATAGATTCAGAGGGACGCGAAATATAACCTAACCACTGGATTGGCTGAAATCTATCACGTGACCAGATTTGACGCTCGAATCCAGCGTCGAGCGTCATCGTGAAATCGCACCTTTATGCTGATTTGTTGGGTCTAAAAGTAAGAGCCAATCACGTTTGATTGCTATTGAGCGGTGTGTCCTGCTGAAAGCGCCCAATGTAATAAGAATGCTTGACTGCGATTGGTCGATTTTCTTGAGCGGCTAAAAGCAATTGAATATGATTTGCTGGATCCAAATAAGATAAGGACCAATCATTATAAAATAATAATAAATGCATAATATCATTGTCTATGATTGAGAAAGATCAACTTATTGTACAAACTTTCATATTTAATAATATTAGGTTTTTATAGATTATTATAGCAAATACAATTTTTATAGAATATTATAGCTTTCGAAGTTTGTTGTAAAAAGATATTATCAGGAATTTATCATAAAATAATAATAAATGCATAATATCATTGTCTATGATTGAAAAAGATCAACTTATTGTACAAACTTTCATATTTAATAATATTAGGTTTTTATAGATTATTATAGCAAATACAATTTTTATAGAATATTATAGCTTTCGAAGTTTGTTGTAAAAAGATATTATCAGCAATTTATCATAAAATAATAATAAATGCATAATATCATTGTCTATGATTGAAAAAGATCAACTTATTGTACAAACTTTCATATTTAATAATATTAGGTTTTTATAGATTATTATAGCAAATACAATTTTTATAGAATATTATAGCTTTCGAAGTTTGTTGTAAAAAGATATTATCAGCAATTTATCATAAAATAATAATAAATGCATAATATCATTGTCTATGATTGAAAAAGATCAACTTATTGTACAAACTTTCATATTTAATAATATTAGGTTTTTATAGATTATTATAGCAAATACAATTTTTATAGAATATTATAGCTTTCGAAGTTTGTTGTAAAAAGATATTATCAGGAATTTATCATAAAATAATAATAAATGCATAATATCATTGTCTATGATTGAAAATGATCAACTTATTGTACAAACTTTCATATGTAATAATATTAGGTTTTTATAGATTATTATAGCAAATACAATTTTTATAGAAAATTATAGCTTTCGAAATTTGTTGTGAAAAGATATTATAAGAAATTTATCATAAAATACTAATAAATGCAAAATATCATTGTCCATGATTGAGGAAGATCAACTTGTATAAACTTTCATATTTAAATTGTTATTCAGTTTTTATAGGTTATTATAACAAATACAACTTTTATAGAATATTATAGCTTTTAAAGTTTGTTGTAAAAAGATATTATGAGAAATTTATCATAAAATAATAATAAGTACATAATGTCATTGTTCATGATTGAGAAAGATTAAATGATTGTACAAACTTTCATATTTAACATTATTGAAAAGAATAGTATTATAAAATATTATTAAATTATATAGAAAGTTTATGTACTACGGCATTGGTAACAGATTTGTCATATTAGTTAACATTGATATTCTTTCCATTTCTATGAGATCCCTTCATTTTCTATCAATTATTTTAAGCAGGGAATCCAGCCGACGCGATTTCGAGGGGTCAATTACCCCATACCTTTCTGCGAAATCAATCGTGGCCTGTAGGGCCCTCGTGGCTAATTAAAGACGAAGGTGAATGGCCTAACGAGAACACGCGAATAATCGAAATACCCGAATTAAAGGGAAACGCATGTTTGGTAACAACATCTATCAACACCGGAATACTCGAAAGGTACTCCTCTTATTCCAAACTACGCAGAATCATTGCGTATTGCCTTCAATTTCGACCGACGAACAAATACACCGGGTCGGTGTGCGCGAGGGAAATTAACGAAGCCGAAATACGGATTCTAAAAATTCTGCAAACTGCTCATTTTCTCGAAGAAATCAAAGGAATCAAAAACAAGAATCTAACAAACCGAAGTAAAATTATTAATTTAAACCCGTTTTTAGACGCAGAAGGTTTAATTCGTGTTGGGGGACGTCTTCAAAGATCGAATCTAACGTTTTCGCAAAAGCACCCGATTCTACTCTCAAGTCGACATCGTTTATCGGACAGTATTATTCGCGAAACTCACGAGACACATTATCATGCGGGTATCCAAACCACGTTGTACATTCTCAGACAGAAATTCTGGCTACTTGATGGCCGGAATCAAGTCCGGAAAGTCGTACGCGCCGGCACACGCTGTTTTCGATTCAGCGCCGACGCGATCGAATATAAAATGGGAAATCTTCCGCCGGTCCGTATACGCGAAGCTATTCCATTTGCTAATACGGGTATCGATTTCTGCGGTCCATTCTACATAAAAGAGAAAAAACACCGTAATCGAACACGAATTAAAGTTTACATATGCGTATTTGTGTGTATGTCGATAAAGGCAGTACACCTCGAGGTCGTAAGCGACTTGTCTTCCGACGGTTTTATTGCAGCGTTACGACGCTTCGTCGCTAGACGGGGGCTGCCAGAGCACGTCTATTCCGACAACGGAACTAATTTCGTAGGCGCGAATAACCAATTAAAGGAATTATACGTTCTACTCAACTCCGAGGAACATAAAGACCTCATAACCAGATATGCGAGCAAACGCCGCATAACGTGGCACTTCATACCGCCAGCAGCACCACATTTCGGTGGACTGTGGGAGGCCACCGTGAAGCTTTTTAAACACCATTTCAAACGGGTAGTCGGAGATTCTCTATTTACATTCGAAGAATTAAATACATTCACCATCGAATTCGAGGGCATTCTAAATTCAAGACCAATTACTTCCCTCTCCACCGATCCGAACGACATACTCGTGTTAACTCCCGCTCACTATTTAATTGGCAAACCACTAACCACCCTTCCGGAGGGCGACCTGTCATCTATTCCAGCCAATATGTTGTCTACCTGGCAACACATCACAAAGGTACGACAAGACTTCTGGGCACGCTGGAACCTCGAATACCTAAACGAACTCCAAATGCGTAACAAATGGATCAAAGACGGACCAAAGCTCGACACCGGGACAGTCGTGCTTATAAAGGACAAAAACATGCCGTGTACGCATTAGGCACTGGGCAGAATCATAGAACTGCATCCGGGCGCGGACGGAATTACGCGAGCCGCTACCATCAAAACTGCAGCCGGACAAATAAAAAGAGCTACCAATTGTCTGTGCCCATTACCGATCGAGCAACAATTATGCGATACCCCCTCACAAGCGTAAAAACATCTACGGTATTGTGATATACATCCTAGTCAACGCGAGACCAAATGTAAACATTTCACATATTGTATCTTTAGGAGTAAATCAGCGCCTCCGTAACATTAATTATATTTTTGTTTACACTCGAATGCGGTCGTAAACTGCTCAGGGTAGTTGATCGCCACCCTCTCAACGGGGGGAGGATGTTACGTATCATCCGAGAAGTCGTGCACGACATGCGCATAAACATATAGAAAATTATGCACACATACATGTGCCGCACTAAAGAGACGGACCCCTCGGACATACAACCGTATACGCGCGCACACGTACACACACATGCGACAGATAGGTAAATATCTGCGAATCTAACAACGATCGTCGCCACTCTTTCCGTCTGGCGACGCTAGCCAAAGGGAACCGCGGCGCCGATAATCACAGGACACCGCCGCCACCGTGATCGCCTCATCGGTGTCTCGCCAATCGAAGGGACCAATGAGGAATCGTTTCGACGGAACCGGGATAAGGGGGGAGATCGCGATGGAAAAATCAGGCATTCTGCCCGTAGCCACAGTCGAGTGTACACGCGGTAATCGAGTTCGAGCAAATTGTGTGTCCGAGAAAACGCGACCAAGAGCGAGAGTCCATTGAGACGTTGTCGTGTGTCCGTCAGGCGACTCAGGGCAACAACCTCCAGGCGTTGTCGCCGGACCGGGATCCAGGACAACAGTTCTGAGGCGTTATCCCGATCTTACGCGTAGAACGTTAATAAGGCGAATAATTGCGTCGACAGTACGTACCATAGATTGATTCGCGAACTACCGTGACGTTTAAGTTGAATTTGTATTGAAGTGCATAATCAATAAACTCTTTATTCGAAAAGACAGAGTACTTGTGAACAACATCTACCCTGATACAAAACAGCATCGATATGTTCATTATTGACAGGGTTCGGTTCGCCCGTAGGCGCTAATTTTCTGTTACGGAATTTTTTGATCATCTTTCAGATGGAGGGGGTGGGGGTCATAAAATCTAAGGAGTTACAATACTTTTTCCAGCCTTCTCTCTTGGCCGATTTGAGAATTTTTCTAGTATCCGCAATTTGTTTGCGATACATATTGTAATTATCAACTGAAGGGTTTTTACGATATATCTTGCAGGCGATTCTCCTAGCCTTGACAGATTCAGTGCAATCTTCGTTTCACCATGGGGATGGGAGAGGTCTGTTGTTGGGATTACTGAGATTTGTATATTTGTCTGACTCTGCGCTTTTAACTGGAGGTGAGAAGGCATCAATATGTTCTTGTAAAAGCGTAGTAAATACCTTATACTAGGTGCGCAACTAAGTTTCCGGGTTTCACACATAGATGGCACCAATAACACATGTACTCGACTTACATGTCTGAAGTTGTCTGAAGTTATAGCTTGGACATCTGTTAACAATAACCAGTCGTTATATAAACACATATCGCAACGCAAAAATATTTTTTCTAACAACGGAGATGTCGAGTTTTGTGCCAAATAAACAGCATTTGCGGGAAGCTTTGCTTTTCTGCTTTAACTTGAAAAAAAAAAATGCAGCTGAAGCACGTCGTTTGCTTGAGGAGGCCTACGGCGAACATGCACCATCGAAAACTACCTGTGAAGATTGGTTTAAACGCTTCAGAAGTGGCGATTTCGACACTGAGGACAAGGAGCGCTTTGGTGGGACCAGAAAGGAATCGTGTACTATGAGCTGTTGAAACCGGGCGAAACTGTCAATGGGCATCGCTCCCGACAACAACTGATCAATTTAGCCCATACATTGATCGAAAAACGGCCAGAATGGGACACGAGACACGAACGAGTGATATTGCAGCACGACAACGCTCCGTGCCATCGCAGTTCCATCGTCCAGGACACCATCAAAACGCTGAAATGGGATCTGCTACCGCACCCGCCGTATTCGCCAGACCTGGCGCCTTCCGATTATCACTTGTTCCGATCGATGGCGCATGGCTTGGCTGGGCTACACTTGACCAATTTCGAAGAAGTGCAAAATTGGTTGGATGAATGGTTTCGGTCCAAAGACGCGTCGTTTTATTGTCGCGGTATTCATGTATTGCCAGAGAGATGGCGAAAATGTATAGCTAGCGAGGGACGATACTTTGAATAAACCATTTTTTGTATTTCTCTTGAAATTTTCCATTTTTTATTGATCAAAAAAACCCGGAAATTTAGTTGCGCACCTAGTATTGTTCAATTGGCTCACTGTCCGACCTTTCCAATACTTTGGATTCAAAATCCTTCGCATGAGCTTCCAGCGTACGGGCAAAGTTGATAAACTGTTCGCGGGTAAATTTACATTTATGAGAAAAAACATTTTGCGTTTTGATTTTGGAATTGACAGTGATCTCTATCGGACGGTGATCACTACTACGAGTATCATTGAGAATTTTTATATTTAATAAAGTAGAAAAGTTTGACGACGCGATGGCCAGATCAAGAAGAGAAGGGGTGATACCTGGGGGGAATGTATGTGAGAGTAAGGGGGTTGAGGAGAATGAAGGGAAATCTGTCAAGGAGGTCCATGATAACCCTTCCCGCTGAATTGGGTGATGGCGCACCCCAGTGTGGATGGTGTGCATTGAGATCCCCCACTAAGAGGGAGTATTGGAAAGAGTTGGCTAAATTGAAATGCCATAAATTTTGGGGGCATAATTTACCTGGATGTCTATAAATTCCAAAAATCGCCGTACCGACTCCGTCAACGAAAATCTTGATTCCAATGGCTTCAATATTCGCGTCTGAATTTAAAATGTGGCTGAGATTAATAAGAGAAAAGGTAATATTGTTGCGGATAAGCATGGCAGTACCCTGTCGACCCACGTCCGAGTCATTTCGCACTACGTTAAAACCAAATATGGAAAAGAAATGTTTAGGTCGTAGCAAAGTTTCCGAAAGAAATATGATGTCGTATGTTTCGCAGAGCTTTTCGATATCTGGCTTTTTGGATATCGCTCCCCTACAATTCCAATGTAGAATGCTAAATTTGGATTGTGAGCTACATCCGGGATGTCTGGGCCGCATTTACAGCCGGTAAATGCCTTGAATGATGGTACAAATTTGAAGTACCGTCTCATATGATTGCGATTCTTTTATTGTAGGGTAAAATTCGGGCAATTTGTGAATAATATCGATTATTGCTTTGATAATGGAAGTTAGGGATTCATTGGAGAAGTTTGGATTGCAGCTACAATTGTTAGTGGAATTTTCACCCAAGGATTTTCCAAAAACCGGGGAATTGTTACCATTGTTTCTTACTCGACCATTTGGAAAATTAAGGCAGGCCTCGTGTTCTTCTCTAAGTTTTTGTTGTCTAATTTTGTTTGCTTGATCAGATATTTTACGATTATTAGAGTTTGGATCTTTAGGTGGACTGTTCCGCAGTATGCCTGCGTACGAGAGCGAGGCCGAAGAGGGAGTGCTTTGCAAGGAGGGAGTTGAAGAAAAATTAAATCTTAGGTTCTTTATCGATTGACTCAAATTAGAGGAGTTTGAAAGTGACGGGAAAGAGTTGGATGAGCCGAAGTCCGGGGGAAGAGAGTTCTTTTCGATTCGGTTCCGTGCCTCTAAATACGGAATATTTTCTTGAGCCGCAATTGTAACTATGTGTTTTTGCTTAATATAAACCGGACAAGTCGTGGACGTCGGAGAGTGATCTCCTTTACAATTTAAACAGATCGGGGATGTTTGGGCTCTGGGGCAGTCCTCCTTCTTCTCGTGAGCGAACTGAGCACACCTGTTACATCGCGCCTTGCTGCGACATGCGGAACTGATGTGTCCATATCGATAACAGGTGAAGCATATTTGCACCTGGGGTATATAGGGCTCTACCTCGAGCTTAGTCTTGAAAATTGAGATTTCGGTAGGTAAGATCTGTCCTGTGAATTTTATCATAATGGTCTTTGAGGGTTCAAATTTTTCTCCGTCTTTTTTGACTCTTCGATTAAGCCTTTGAATCGAGATAATCTTTATTGAAGACTCAGCTTCTTGCATGAGCTCTTCGTCATTGAAGCAAAGAGGGATGCCCCTAACGAGAGCCACGCGTGTGATTTTAAAAGCAGGGATGAACGCTATTAAATTATGTTCTTTTAAAATAGGGTGACTTATAACACGGTTGGCCGCTTGGTATGTGTCAAATTGGGCCCGGATTTTATTATTTCCTATAGTACGTATCTCTACAACATTCTCCCCGAGGGATCCGCTGATCATCTTTGAGATGAGAAGGGAATCCGGGGTGACTTTAGTTTCCGCGTATTGGAAATGCACCAGAAATGGCGGGAGGTCAGAAGCCGTGTAACGGTTGGCCTCCCTCCTGTATCTTTTAGAGGAAACGGTTGTATCGAGTGATTTGGCACCCTC
This sequence comes from Temnothorax nylanderi, assembly GCF_030848795.1. Classification (NCBI taxonomy): domain Eukaryota; kingdom Metazoa; phylum Arthropoda; class Insecta; order Hymenoptera; family Formicidae; genus Temnothorax; species Temnothorax nylanderi. Next base: position 58,768 of record NW_027249478.1, on the reverse strand, counting down.
CGAGGATGCTTGATCCCCGATAGGTCGCTTAGTGCCCCTTTTTATCTCACGCGTATCGTCGACCAACATGTCGGTATCCCTCGAGAGATCTGTCGTCCGAGGGCGGTCTCACTGGCTTCTGGAAAGCATGAGGCCGTAGCCGCCTGCATTTCCTAGCCGAGAGCGAGTTGACTCGATAAATCGCGTTCCCGAGACAGTAGAATGTATAAAAACTAAATACTACCCGTAGAAGACGGGTAGTGTAATCCAGAATCTAATAATTCTTCCAACACACAACAATAAAAGCCCGCGCGACACAATGAGAAAAGCCGGCCGGCACAAGAACGCACATGCACACTGCGCAGGAATTGCAGGAGAAAGGGAACACACGTCCGCTCACTACCGCTGCTCGAGCGCGAATCCCGCCATAGCTGGTCACGATTACGAGCAATGTATTTTAAAGGCCATCGCACACAAAACGCATAGCTTAGCATAAAGGCCATCGCACACAAAATTGCATAGGCTGCATAAGCATAGCATAAGACCGCTGGACCAATGAGCATCTTATGTAAATCAATATGGCGACTTTATGCTAGATGCTCATTGGTTTAGCGGTTTTATGCTATGCATATGTAGCCTATGCAATTTTGTGTGCGAGGCCCTTAATTCTCGTTCTAGGGCTGCGTTCGAAAACGTCACCCGAGTGCACACGAGTATACTCCCTTCTCTTTCTATCTCAGCGAGTTAGAAGGAGAAGGGAGTATACCCGTGTATACCCGGGTGACGTTTCCGAACGCAGCCTAGAGTGACCTGGAGGAGGATGATCCTACTCGCGGCTCATCCGACTACGGTCGTCGATTGATGCGCCATCTCTCGCTACGCGCAATACTGCTCATCCCATGGTGGAAGTATACAAGGTGAAGCAACGCGCTTAATGGCGGTATTATGGGCAGAGAACCAATCAGAACTGCCTTACACAAAGGCCGGTATTCATAATTAGATCTTATTTCAAGACCGTCTTAAGTAATATCTTAAGATGCTAATACGGCTCTGTGATTGGTTAATGACATCTTAAGATTGTACTGAAGACGGTCTTAAATATAAGAACTGACTATGAATACCGGCCAAAGAGGCGGAAATTCAAAATGAAATAACTTCAATAAAATGAAAACAAAGTTTTGCCAGATTAAAACAATTGTATTAATACATGTATATATCAAAAACAACAAAATACAATTGAAAATAATAAACTTTTCATAAAATAAATGCATCTCATCTGTTGTGAGCGCACAACGTAGTTAAGACTAATTAATGCACTTGGCAACACCAAGCGCCTCCGATACAAAATCCGACCGTAGCGACGGACATAAAATCCACATCCGCCGAAAAGATTGACGATTGCATCGGGCGACCGATCATCCGATGCAACTCGACACGACCAGAAACGCTGACCGCGTAGGGTTAGCGCTAACGCGGGAGCCCCCGAGTTAGCAACAGACGCGGACAAATACCGCCGAATCCGACGATCGGCGGGCAGTCGTCAGTTAACAACGAAACGGTAACGTGCGTCTAAAATATAAAAGCGTTTCAACTTCGCGAGTATCGGAACTAGAATAAAGGGAACTGATGTAAAGTGTAAAAGGGAAATATATTTGGCTCAATTATTGTACACATTGTGACGTGCTTTACTCTCCGACCCGGAATTCCCGAATCCTGTGCCGGCCCTGAGAACAACTCCCGGTTACGGCACAACAATTGGTGGCAGCGGTGGGATTCTGGCAATCGGAGAACATCCCCGTCGCGTGTGTTCCCGCCACGAGTATTCGCCTGGAAGAAAAGAGCGAAACAGTGAAAGTGGTGAAATCAACCCTGACGGAATGTCCGGTTGAAATACCACTACTTTCATCGTTTCCTTACTTACTCGGTTAGGCGGAGCGCGTGCCCCGAGGGCTTCGTGCCCCGGCGGTCACGGTGTTCTAGAGCCAAGCGTGTCAGAGTGGCGTGAGGCCTCGCGGCCGATCGCCGTTAATACTCCCGCGTGATCCGATTCGAGGACACTGCCAGGCGGGGGCCTGTTAGGACACCTGCGTTATTCTTTGACAAATGTACCGCCCCAGTCAAACTCCCCGCCTGGCAGTGTCCTCGAATCGGATCACGCGGGAGTATTAACGGCGATCGGCCGCGAGGCCTCACGCCACTCTGACACGCTTGGCTCTAGAACACCGTGACCGCCGGGGCACGAAGCCCTCGGGGCACGCGCTCCGCCTAACCGAGTAAGTAAGGAAACGATGAAAGTAGTGGTATTTCACCGGCGATGTTGCCATCTCCCACTTATGCTACACCTCTCATGTCTCCTTACAGTGCCAGACTAGAGTCAAGCTCAACAGAGTCTTCTTTCCCCGCTAATTTTTCCAAGCCCGTTCCCTTGGCCCGTTCCCGATGATAGTCATACCGGCACCCGGTAGCAGCCCGCTTGAGAGGAAGGAAGCACCCGGTAGCAGTCCGAGCCAGAGGAAGGAAGCATCCGGTAGCGGCCCGTTCCAGAAGAAGGAAACACCCAGTAGCGGCTAGCAACGACACCGGAGAAGGCGCCGACCTACCACAACGGTGACTCGTCGGTTCAGCAGCCGAGCCACGCAGCGACGGTCAACAACCAGCGCAGTAACGAGCAACATGCGACTACTAATGTAAGTCGAAAAAACAATTGTAACGCGTTTAGGTGTAGAGCGTGATAAAGCGATAAATGCCAGAAGGCGAAATCACCCCGTTCCGCCCCGTTCGAAACGCGTCGTTCCTCCACAGTGAACCAGCACTGCGCGCGATAGAATCTAGCTCGCGAAGTCCCGTGCGCGTCAATAGACATACCGATAGCGAAACATTAGACCGCGTGCGACGGAATTTAGACTCGCAATTTTCGGATGATAGCACACCGGTGCTAGAACTGCACCCGAACGTCATTATAGAGCGGGAATTTCCGTTCGACGAAATAGACGCAAGTTTAGCGCGTGAAAATAACAATAATAATTGCGGTAACGGCGACGATAGACTGACCCCGACACAAGCAGACGCACACTCCGACGTCGCAAGCAGTACGATTAGCAGAATCTCTCAACGAGGAGAATTCTCCCTGACCTCGTACGACAGCGAAATATTCGATCCGACGGAAGAGGATTATACCCCCCGGGCCAACACTATGAGCCAGCAAGGAAGAGCGGTTCCGGTTAATACGCTCCGCGACGAAACTCGAGACATGCCGGTGATACCCGAGCAGATCGACGCGGAAATAACGCGACTCTCGGAAAACGGGCGACCGTCCGAAATTTACCAACGCCGAGCCCCTGAGCCGGCGCGAGCAGGTCCAGGAGCACAGGACTCCGTGCTAGACGACATCCTGAACATGATGCGCGACATGCAGGATCGCATGAACCGTGCAGAGGCCGCGGAATTCGATCGTTCTGTAGAACTCCTTCGCGCAATGCGCGATATGCAGGACCGCGTAAGCAGGCTAGAAGCCGCAAATTACAATCGCCCCGACGAAATAGGTCGCCGCGTACGCAGCCAAGGTCCTCTCGACATAACTTACGGACGAACGGTGGAAGACGTCAGAAACCAACACGATCCCGTAAATACGTACCTTAAATTAAAGGAAGCTCGTGATATGATTCCGGAAATCGACGGAACTTCGCGCAGTCAAGTACAGAAATTCTTAAACGCAAGCACCTATGCGATGAACGAAATTAATCCCACAGAGGAAAAATCATTATTAAAAGCAATACTTTGCACGAAATTAACAGGAAAGGCAATGTACGATTTCCAAACGCGAGACATACACTCTTTCGCTCAATTAAAGCAGGAGATAGAAATGTGCTATTTGGCAAAGCGAAGCACCACGCACATTCAGAAAGAATTTAATATGCTCCGGCAAAAGCCAGGCGAAAGCGCGAGAGAATACGGACTCCGTGTAGATAAATTATCAATGGAGCTATATCAATCAATGATCGAAGGCCGCGAACAGTCTTCAGAACAAAGAAAAGCGATATTAGATACGATACAAGAACTAGCACTAGAAAATTTCCAGCTAATACTCCGAGATGACATTCAAACTATCGTGCGATCACGAAATTACGCTAATCTCACAGCAGCCATTTTAGGCGCCACGTCCGAGGAGAAATTGAAAGGACCTCCTCAGCGCTCGACATATAATACCGACCGAAGCAGAAACGGTCAAAAGCAAACCCGACAAGCTCAGAGCGTCGGAGTTAAGTGCCACAAATGCGGAAAGCTAGGCCATAGCGCACAAGAATGCCGTATTAGCCGATACGCCAATAGATATTCTCTCCCGAGAGCAGAAAAACCCAGCGGAATAAATACCGTTGAAAAATATTGTTTCCACTGCAAGAAAGAGGGGCACAAACGGGAAGACTGTTGGACGCTTAACGGACGACCCGAGAAAGAACGGACTCGCCCATCTAAAAATAATCCGCGGGAAGGGAAACAAATAAATGCGACCGAAAAGAGTCAAGGAAACAGGACCCCAGAGTCAGAAGAGGAAACGTCAAATAGCGACAGCAGCAGCAGCCACAGCAGCGGTAGTGATAAACAAGAGAGACAGAGAAAGCATAAGGCGCGACGCGCGCTCGAGTATCGAGTAGCTCAAGTGACAGGTAAAACAGATAAGAATTCTAAGCTAGACCTCGTCACTCTCCCGATGCTAGAAGCAACTAAGGGAAAATTAAATTTTTTGCTGGACTCCGGAGCCGCCGTCACCTTCATAAAATTAGGAAAACTAAAGGACACGACTAAAATACGAGAGAAGAAAATAGCGCTGACCGGCGTAACTGGACATCAGATCTACACCCTAGGGAAAATACGAGCATCTATACTAATAGGCAAGGAAATAATACGACATACAATGTACGTAGTACGAGACGATTTCCCGATGGACTACGAAGGCATTCTAGGAATCGATTTCCTGAAAAAACATCAAGCCGTGCCCAATCACGCTGAAAATCGATTAAAAATCGGTACCGCGACATTTAAATTACAGCCGTACCGAAAGTTTACCTTACCCCCGCGTAGCGAAACCATAATATCCGCAATAACCAACACGAATAAAGTAGGTATCGTAAAGAGCGAGGAGGTAATTCCGGGAGTATTTATCGGCAACTGCATGGTAAAACCGGTAGACTTTATCTGTCCGGTGAGCACCGTAAACGTTACGGAAAAGACCGTAGAAATTATCACGCCGCATGTAACTCTAGAAGAGGCACCGGTGAATGACACGGTCGACATACTCACGTTACAACCGACCGAAGAGCGCGAATCCATCACAGAAAGACGCGAAAAGGTACGTCGTAAATTAAGAATGGAGCATTTAAATGACGAAGAAAGAAAAGCGTTAGAGCAAATATGCGAGGATTTTTGTGACGTATTCCATTTAGAGAACGACAAACTAACGGGTACCCCAGCGGTGAAACATGAGATCCCGACGCGTACTGATAGCGCGCCGGTGAACGTCCGGCCTTATCGCCTGCCGGAGAAACACAAGGAGGAAATAAACCGACAAATTAACAAGATGCTCGAGGACGGAATTATCCGCCCTAGCACGAGTCCGTGGAATTCCCCAATACTAGTAGTACTAAAAAAACCGGACGCCTCAGGTAAAATAAAATTTTGAATCGTTATAGATTTCCGCAAGATAAATTTTCTTACAATCGGAGACTCATTCCCATTGCCGAATATTGCAGAAATACATGATAAATTAGGGAAGGCAAAATATTTTATTACCTTAGACCTCGCATCCGGTTACCATCAGATACCGATGCATGAGAAAGATAAAAAGAAGACAGCCTTCTCCACTCCCAATGGACACTACGAATTTAACCGAATGCCTTTCGGATTAAAAAACGCGCCAAGGACTTTTCAGCGAGCTATAATAGCAGCACTAATGGGATTAGAAGGTATCAAATGTCTTGTCTACCTCGACGATATCGTGATATTTGGAGCAACCTTGGCCGAACACAACAGGCGTCTAATTGAAGTACTACAACGATTACGAAAATATCGTTTCAAACTTCAACCAGATAAGTGCAAATTCCTGCGAAAGAAAGTGTTATATTTAGGGCACATTATTTCAGAAGACGGAATACTACCCGACCCTGATAACATTCAAGCGGTAATAAAGTGTAAAACACCTAAACGAGCAAAAGATGTCCAAACTTTCCTCGGACTTGCCGGCTACTATCGAAAATTCATCAACAATTTTTCCAAAATTGCAAAACCTTTAACAAAATTACTGAGAAAGGGGGAAAAATTTATTTCGACAGCCGAACAACAGCTAACTTTCGAAACATTAAAGGAAAAATTAACTACGGCACCCATATTAAATTACCCCGATTTTACGCAAGAGTTCTTAGTAACTACAGACGCGTCCGACTATGCAATCGGAGCCGTGCTATCACAAGGAACAGTAGGACAAGACAGACCGATAGCATATGCCAGTAGAGTATTAAATAAAGCTGAGCAAAATTATAATACGACAGAAAAAAAATTGTTGGCAATCGTATGGGCCGTAAAACATTTCAGACCTTACGTGTACGGAACGAAATTTAAAATAATTACTGATCATAGACCACTAATATGGCTATTTAATGTAAAAGATCCCGGCTCCAGATTAATTAGATGGAGACTTAAACTAGAGGAGTACGATTACGAGATCGTCCACAAAGCAGGCAAAATGAATGCGAACGCTGACGCATTGAGTCGAAACCCGATAGTGAAGGACTTACAAGTAAATAACGTGCATCAAGAGGAAATGCCGGGAAAATACTCGGAAGAAGATAAACTACAAGTATTACGCGAATATCACGACCTACCTATGGGAGGACACCAAGGAGTCACAAGAACTATAAATCGAATCCGATTGACCCACAATTGGAATGGACTTACGAAAGATGTCGAAGATTATATAAATAAATGTGAATACTGCCAAAAGAATAAATTGAGCAGAAAAACGAAAATGCCTTTATCAATTACGGATACTCCACAGAGACCATTCAAAAAATGCGCCCTTGACATTGTAGGACCGTTAACTAGTACGGATAACAAAAATAAATATATTTTGACTTTCCAAGATAGCCTGACAAAATTTAGTAAAGCAATTCCCGTAGAAAATCAAGAAGCCGCTACAATCGCGAAAGCTTTTGTTATTAAAATCGTGTTAGAACACGGAATACCGGAAAAAGTACTCACGGATCAAGGTACAAATTTTACTAGCGAAATGTTCAAAAACGTGTGTAAATTATTAAAGATTGAAAAAATACAAACGACAGCTTATCACCCAAAAGTAACGGAGCATTGGAGCGGTCGCACCGCACATTAGCAGAATATTTAAGACACTATATAAATGAAGATCAGACGAACTTGGATGAATGGCTGCCCTACGCGATGTTTACATATAACACAACGCCCCACACCACGACAGGATTTACACCGTTCGAATTAGTTTACGGTCATCAAGCTATATTACCGACAGCTCTAACGAAACCGCCAAAACTGACATATACCTACGACAATTACGCACAAGAACTTCGAGAAAGAATACGCGCAACAAACGAATTAGCTAGAGAACACATCAAACATGAAAAAATCAAAGCAAAGCAACAGTACGATAAAAAGACGAATACCGGAACATTTAAAGCAGGAGATCCAGTACTGTTATACGACGAAACGGTTCGACGAGGAAGATCAAAGAAACTAGAAGCGCAATGGATAGGACCGTACACAGTAATAGAAAAAATTAATGACATAAATTATATAATTAAAAAAGGACGAAAGATGTTACGCGTCCACGCCAACCGGTTGAAGGCTTTTATTGAAAACTAGAAGAGCAGATAGAGAAAGAATAAGCAAGACAAAGAATAGTAATAACATAGTAATAGAAACAAACAAAAACCTACGATTAATCACGACGGGGAACACCATGCCCCCGACCAGCCATCAAACGATACACAACGACCATGATGTATTCACATTACTAGAAACCTCACACACGTTATCAGGAATAAACCGAGAAAATCATAATTATCTAATATTAAAAGAAAGCGATTTAAGGGGGCTTTATACGTCTATTTTGGTGAAAAATTCGATTTTCTAAAAACACCATTTTCGTGAACTATATATATGTAGAATTAGTGTACAAACACTTTTCGTTTTTCGATCTGGTTGACACGATTTTGGAGAAACTATTTAACCGATTGGGCTGAAATTTACAGGGATTGTTCAGCACATATGTAGTTTCAGCCCGTACTAGAATCATAAATTTTTAATTATTTTTAACCCTTTTTTTAACAATTTTAATTGCAAAAAAAGGGTCGAGATATTCAAAAGTCCGCCATTTTGTTTCTTTTTACCCAAAATGTTTAATTCTAGTACCGGCTATAGCCACTTACTTATATTTTAATATCCCGTTTGAATTTTTTGTTTCAGACGTTTCTAACTCGAGATATCATGTCAACCAGATTTATATGGGGTACCCTTACAGTTGCCATTTTGTCGCCATAAATAAGAAAAACAAAAAAAAAATTTTTTTTATGTACTTCAATATATGTGAGAAAATATATAAAAGTTTCGAGATATTTCAATACATTTCACTATGAAAAAAAAATTCTTGAAAATATGTGCAATAGACGTATAAAGCCCCCTTAAGCAAATGTACGCGAGAAACTACAAAAATAATATACGAATTTCCCTGTGTAGTTTATCACTGCGGAAGCACCAAGCGTTTTACACATAAGAATATTGTATATCCTATAGGTTCCACGACCATAAATATAGCCGTAGTAAGCATTATACTTGTAATCATTTATGTAATAAAGAAAAAGGGAAACCATTAAGAATTTAAAGGAAGAAACCACAGCATACCTAATAGAACTAAGAAAATTAGATTGTAACCCCTCAAGAAAAACACAGATAAATAAATAACGAAAAACTTCAAATACCTCAGTTTTTCTTTTTCCGCGGGGGAAGGGATGTTGTGAGCGCACAACGTAGTTAAGACTAATTAATGCACTTGGCAACACCAAGCGCCTCCGATACGAAATCCGACCCTAGCGACGGACATAAAATCCACATCCGCCGAAAAGACTGACGATTGCATCGGGCGACCGATCATCCGATGCAACTCGACACGATCAGAAACGCTGACCGCGTAGGGTTAGCGCTAACGCGAGAGCCCCCGAGTTAGCAACAGACGCGGACAAATACCGCCGAATCCGACGATCGGCGGGCAGTCGTCAGTTAACAACGAAACGCCCTTAGGAAAATTTACTTTAAAAAACTTAAAATAAACTAGAAAGTTTACCAAAGAAATTACTATTGATAAGCTATTGATAAACTATTGATAAACTATTGATAAACTATTGATAAACTAGAAGTGATTTTGAACCAAATTTTAAGTATTTCTATAATATACTTTAAAGGTTACTTTAAGTTAACTCATGCAATTACTATTAATCACCCCAAAAAAAATATTCTGTCATTTAGTGGCTCCCGCTTGATTTTAGAGGATTTTCCTCTGAAATACGGTCTCAAGAAGATATTTTAAAATCTAGAGGAATATCCTCTAACCATGAGACACTAGACTTAAGATTGCAGTCTTCTTAATACTAGAGGACACTGATTTCCGATATTCACCCGGAATACAAAAAAATTATTTATTTCGAAATTTTATTACTATTTTATAACTAAATTTGTTTCTTAAGATGCAGTCTATGATTATAAATATTTTCTCGTATTTGAAATAACACACTTACCTTGGTGGGATTCGAACTCGGGACCTCTGGATCGTGACTGTGAGCCAACTGCCTTACGTGGTAGACTACTTCTTAATTTGATGTAAGTGTTATATATAGTCTACATATGTCATAACCAGCGCAAATATATAATTTTCCAAAAATTATCTTAAGAAACAAATTCAGTTTAAAAAGAGTAATAAAATTTTGAATTGGATATATGATATAATATTTCTTAATGTCTCGTGTGGTGCAAGTGTGGTGAAAAAGGGAACTTGTCTTTTTAAGTATACTGTTGAAACAACACGCATAAGTTAAAATCAGCTTTAAGTATCACCTTTATAAAAAGTAAAGTTAAAGTATATTTATAAGTATTACGTTTGTTAAAAGTAAATTTAAAGTATATTTGCGACTTGCTTATAAAGTTTTTATTGAGGTTAATAACTGAAAGAAAACTTTACGCTCGGCTGTCAGTATACTATTAGTCTACTATTATACTATTAGTATACTATTATTACGGCTAGTATACTTTATAATACTTTAAAATACTTTAAGTAACTTTAAAAAACTTTAAGTAAATTTTCCTAAGGGAAAGGTTGTATTAAATATTTACTTTTAATTAAAATACAATTTTATTGAAATCACTGTACAAGTATACAATTATTATATACAATAATTATCTAATTATTAATGTTCTAATAAATCGTAATGTGTATCCATCCTCAATCAGTTATAAATTAAATACCATGTCCAATTCTTCTTTCTTCTTTAATCTGAGTTTATTGTTGCACGTTGTGCAAACCTGAAAAAATATTTAGGAATATTGATTAATTAGCATAACAAATAAATAATAAATTATACAAGATTAAATGCGAAACAAACGGATATTTTTAACAAACCATATACATGTGTTGGATGAAAAAAGTCTAATAACAAATAATTATATTTTAAAAAGTTCATAAAGAATTTAGAAATTCTCCGAATTGTTTTTATAAATTGTGAGGAAATGTTCACCAGGAGTGTCAGCAGAGGTTACTTTCACCAGAGGTTACACTAGGGATTACTTTCTTGTATAAGTTTTTACTGTTAGTAAGTTTTGTTATTAATAAGTTTATTTGAAGATATATAAGTATTTATTATAGAACATATAAACAATATATATAAAATATATATCCGACAAGAAATTCGGATATATATTTCTTTATATAGAAAATATATAAAGAACATATAAACAATGTACAAAGAATATATAAAGTATCACATAACTTATAAAATAAAATTAAAAAATAAAAATGTTTTTGTTTGTGTGTGTATCTCTGAACAAATAGCAAAATATTGCATAGCACAAATAAAAGTTTAAATTATTACTTATGACATAAAATACATCACCCGACGAGAGCATATATAAAGAATATATGAAGAACATAAACAATACATAAAAAATATATAAAGTGTCACACAACTTATAAAATAAAATTAAAAAATAAAAATGTTTTTCTTCGTGTATCTCTGAACAAATAGTAAAATATTGCATAACACAAATAAAAGTTTAAATTATTACTTATGACATAAAATAATAGCTTTTCTTTTACTCTTTTTATTTGTTTTCAAGTCTCTATTAGTAAATTTTAATATGTAATATACTCTCATTCTAATAAATAGTTTTAGCAAATAAATATTTGGAAAATTAGGACAAGGATGGGAGAACTGAATAGTAGATAAAATTTGCATAAACTTTTGCATAACATTTGTTTGAGTAATAATATTAATATTTTCGAAAAATGTCATATGCAATTCTGTGATATAATTAACAAATACTGCACTTGGTACATATAAACTGCCAAACTTATCATCGTCTGTATTATTATACGTTTTAAAATAAGTGTAAAAACGAGCTTTATCTAAATTACAATCTCTTTCAGCTAGTAATGCACATGTATCACAAAAATGTTTAGCAAAAAGGCGACGCAATAAATATCCACAAATGTAAATAAAAACATTTTCTTCAGTTACTGGCAAATTACGATAATCATAATTATCTATATCTGAATTAATAAATGCTGTAGCTTCTGAAGGTGTTTGGAATATCACATTTTGTGTTCCCTTACGAAAAAGTAGTACTAGCAATCAGTACTCAGTACTGAGTGATCAGTACTTGTAGTATTGAGAGTATTAGTATGTTAATACTCATGAATACTGCAGAATGGTCAGTACTGTGTCTGTCAGTGCTTACAGTACTGGCAGTACTACAAGCAATAATACTCATTAGTACTTCAAAGTATTGAAGTGGTCAGTACTTTATCAGATTAATATTCGGAGTACTATCATGATAGTACTGCCAGTACTGTAAGAACTAATAGGCACAGTACTGACCATTCTGCAATATTCTTGAGTATTAAGGGGGTAGTCCTCTAAATAATTTTTTAAAAAGAAAAAGATGGACGAAGCCCTCCACGTCAACCTCGAAGGGATGCTGTATGGGCCAGGCATGTATGGACTAGAGGTATGTTGAACTAAACTGCAAAAAATGTAATCCGAAACTTCAAACGCGTTTTTCTCGAAACGGTGTTTTTGAAATCAGTGGCCGGCATAACGTTTTATCGACACGTACGATTTTGATCGGACTTTGCGTTTCGCATTCTCAATTGAATTATCTAGTCCCCTACGTAGCCGTTTTTGGATCCCTTGAAAAATCTGTGCTCGGTGCACGTTTCTGTGCCGATTTTAGGCTGAAAAATAACGTTTTTTTTTAAACGTTTTTTTAACACGTCATTATTTTTTATTTTGTTTTTTTTTTTCAATTCTCCTACGTAGGGGACTGGATTTAGCATTTGACAATAACTTAAAAACATTTATTTTGTTGCAGGACCAATCGGAAGACCCCCAGGCCGGCCACCGAAAATGGGCGTTTCCAGGACAAGGGGTGCTTTCACCTCGTGCAGCGGTCACGGGAAGCGGCCGATGGAGTAAAAAAAAATTATGCCCGAAAGCTATTTATATGATTAATAAATGGATACACTCAAATTTGTCATTCCCTTTTATTTTAGTATTAAAAAAAAATTCCGAAAAACACCAATTTTTCAGCCATATTTAGAGGACTACCCCCTTAACATACTAATACCCAATCAGCAGACAATGTTTTTTAAATGTGTTTTTAAAATTTATTTTTTATTAATTATACATTTGTACAATTTATTGTAAAAATAATATTTATTTAATGTTTATTAAATATTTATTTCACATTAATTATTTATTTAAAGTAATAATTTAGAAAAAATATTTATTAAACGTTTATTTAACGTTTATTTAATATTTGTTTTACATTAGTAAGTTATTTGCAATAATAAGTTAAAAAACATTTATTTAACATTTATTCGACATTAATTTAATATTTATTTTATATTAATTATTCATTTGCAATAATGATTTTAAAAAACATTTATTTGATATTTATTCGACATTAATTTAATATTTATGTTACATTAATTATTTATTTGCAATAATGATTTTAAAAAACGTTTATTTAACATTTATTCGATATTAATTTAATATTTATTTTACATTACTTATTTATTTGCAATAATAATTTAAAAAAACATTTGTATAATATTTATTCGACATTAATTTAATATTTATTTTACATTACTCATTCATTTGCAATAATAATTTGAAAAAACATTTATTTAATATTTATTCAACATTATTTTAATTCTTCGAGTGGGTGTCGGCCACCCAGACAAAAATTCAGGCCCGATATTTTTAAGATAGGCTTTAATAATCAATGTCCCTCCACCTAGGATCCCTATGTTTGAGTCCTTCTCTCGAAGATGCGTACGGAAAGGCTTTAAGCCATGTCAGTTATGTTTGATAAACATTCGAAAGTTATTATAGATTGTGACCTTGAGATCTTGGAATTGCTCTCATTCTTGTGGCTCTGGTTTATATTCTAGCCCTAGAATTGATCTCGTAGACAAATGCAGAGGCCCCCCTCTCTTTTCTTTTCTTTTCTTTTCTTACTTTGATTTCAATCAGTAATCCAGACTCCTTAATTCCGTCCTGTAAGATCTGGTTAATTCTCGTCTTGAGATCTTGGAATTGCTCTCATTCTTGTGGCTCTGGTTTATATTCTAGCCCTAATGTAATTTTAATATATGCATTACAATTTTACACTGTCAAATAATAAATAATATCGTTTGATAATAATAACAGTATAGATAATAGTAACAATTTTATTATTTGACTTATTTCATTCTATTTTTGACAACTCGTATATACATTAATTGTGGCTAAGGTCTATACTATGTCATAGTGTAGATCTTAGCTACATTTCTGGCAAGTCAGTCCAAAGTATGCGGCTTTGTTCTCTATCCTTTTTATCTGTAGCAATTTTATTTCTTTTTATTTTTTAATTATTTTTTATGTATTATTTCTTATGTATCAGGTTTCTGAAGAAGACTAACAAGGGAACGGTCGGGGGTGTCCGAGACCGATTTGGATGCGCTTTGGATATGTTGTTGAGCATCAAAAAAATTGTTTTAAAAAAAAAAAGACTCCCGACTCCTGCCTAAACTAGGTTAAATTAAATGCAGAAAATAAAAATTAATAAATAAAAACAAACTTATAAAAAAATAAATTTAATAACTAAAATTTAAAATAAAATGTAAAAACAAAAACATACAAAAAAAATTTAAAAACAAAAATTTATACAAAAATAAATTTAACTAAAAACAAGTTTAAAAAGTTTAAAATAATAATTTAAAAAAATTTAAAAACAAAAACTTTACCAACAAAAACAGGTTTAAAAAGTTTAAAATAATAAAAAAAAATTTTTAAACAAAAACTTATACAAAAATAAATTTAACTAAAAACAGGTTTAAAAAGTTTAAATAATAAAAACAACAAGTTTTAAAAATTAATTGGTATATAAGACAGGTTTATTTGGTAATAAAAATGTAATACACATATAATAATAAGTATAAAGTACAAAATTAAAAACTTCTAAAAATTTAAAATAATATTAATAATAAAATATTAAGACAATTGACACACTATTAGGAAATATTATCTAATAACAAATATGATTGAAAATATATACAAATACTTGATTACTTACTACAATTTATTCTTCTTATTATTATATTAGGCATTACAGATATAATTATTAATTGTTTAAAAAAGCAGTCGGGAGACGCCACGCCAAATTTTATACTTAATATTTCAACATATATTTTTGCTTCTCTTTTTCTGTACGCAGTTAAACAACTTAAATACAGAATTTTCTTTGACATCTAAAACGTGATTGAGAAACACTTGGCATGGCGTCTCCCGACTGCTTTTTTAAACAATTAATAATTATATCTGTAATGCCTAATATAATAATAAGAAGAATAAATTGTAGTAAGTAATCAAGTATTTGTATATATTTTCAATCATATTTGTTATTAGATAATATTTCCTAATAGTGTGTCAATTGTCTTAATATTTTATTATTAATATTTTAAATTTTTAGAAGTTTTTAATTTTGTACTTTATACTTATTATTATATGTGTATTACATTTTTATTACCAAATAAACCTGTCTTATATACCAATTAATTTTTAAAACTTGTTTTTATTATTTAAACTTTTTAAACCTGTTTTTAGTTAAATTTATTTTTGTATAAGTTTTTGTTTAAAAATTTTTTTTTATTATTTTAAACTTTTTAAACCTGTTTTTGTTGGTAAAGTTTGTTTTTAAATTTTTTTAAATTATTATTTTAAACTTTTTAAACTTGTTTTTAGTTAAATTTATTTTTGTATAAATTTTTGTTTTTAAATTTTTTTTGTATGTTTTTGTTTTTACATTTTATTTTAAATTTTAGTTATTAAATTTATTTTTTTATAAGTTTGTTTTTATTTATTAATTTTTATTTTCTGCATTTAATTTAACCTAGTTTAGGCAGGAGTCGGGTCTTTTTTTTTAAAAAACAATTTTTTAATTTAATTTTTTCATACAAGTTTTTGTTTTTAACTTTTTAAAATTTTTGGTTTTTTATTATTATTTAACTTACTTTAGGCAGCAGTCGGGAGTCTATTTTTTTTTAAACTAACTACCAATTAATTTCTAAGTTCTTGTTTTTTGTATTTTGTTTTCTATTATTATAATTTTTGTTTTTATTAAATTTTTTAATTCTTTAATTTTTAGTTTTTTAAATCTGTTTTTTTAATGATTAATTTTTAAGTTTTCATTTTTTTAATTTTATTATAATTTTTGTTTACAATCTTTTTGCTGCAGTTGCAAGATTTTAATTATTTATTTATTTCATACTTTTAAAAGCAATATATATATTTCTATGCTATGCAGAAGTATATTTTATAATATATAAATAGTTGAAAATGTAGGCACTATAGGCATAATCTAAATCTTATACACAATAGTATATGAGATTAATTATGACAAGTAATTTTCTCTATCTTTTTGGCATTTTTAATGATTTTTATTTATATATAATAAATTTAAATTTACAATTATATAAACATGTATATACAGAATGTTAGGTAATAAGCGGGCCACTTCTCATGGACAGAAAGAGCGAATTAAACTGAATCAAATTAAACGTCCTTTATCGTACTGTAAGTTTCTCAATAATTAATGAGAAATTAATTAATAAAGATTAGAGAATCAATCAGTGTGCATCCACACGATTTGACGAGAAGGAGCAGCCCAACGTTTACGTTACTATGTGCATAGCGAAATATTATGAGAGGAGTGCTTTATAAACAATAACGACAATGAGTGTCACTCATGTATAGTTAATAATTTTTGTTATAAACATAGCGTTCCTCCCAATATCTCGCCGCGGCCTAGCAACGTAAACATTGGGCTGCTCCTTCTCGTCGAATCGCACGAACGCATCTTGATTCGCGTATCTTTATTAATTATTTTCTTATTAATTATTGAAATACTTACAAAACAGTAAAAGACTTTTCGATTCAGTTTTACCCGCTTTAACTGCCCATCACGGGCATCACGAGCAGTGATCCGCTTATTACTTGACACCTTGTATGTATACACACATATAAGATACTTGATACCACATGGTATTTCCAAGGAAATGATTCGATAAACAAACTTGTATTAGGCAGTGTATTACTGTTTATCACACTATTTATTATATTTTTATTTAATTTTGTAAAGATTAAACCTGTATAAACAAACTTAACCTCTAACTACCGGCCAAATATGACATGTGAGCAATAGAGCAGACCAGCGCGCGCGATAACATCGTGCACAACGAGCGATATCCAATGAGCGTGCAGCAATGAACAGAACAGCTGTACGTTCTGCCGGAGCTCAATAGAGGTAACTGGAAATCACTAAAATTCCCCATGCGGATGCATGTCATTGGTTAATCAATTTCCTCTGTAACTCATTCGATAGCCAATAAGAGAACGTATAAATGTAATATATCGTTTTTTCGCTTTTTATTTAACACAACGATTAATGATAATTATAAGCTATAAACCTTGCTTGATCAATAAGAAACTTATATACGGAAGCACATATCATAGTATGTTGTAGTTATCGAGAACTAAGGTAACAAAGGTTCGGCCCCAGTGAAACGCATACTCCCTCGTCTTCGCCAACCGAAGGTTGGCAGCAGTCGGGAGAAAAAATATTAGACTCGTATTTTTTTTTTGCGGCTTATCTCGACGTTTATTGGTCGAAAAAACCCGATTTAGAACCTACCCGATTTGGATGCGCTTTGAATATGTTGTTGAGCATCAAAAAACATTAGACACGTGTTTTTTTTTTGCGGCGTATCTCGACGTTTAGGGGTTGAAACAACCCCTCGAAAATAACGGATTTTATAGTTTTTAGCGAATATCTTCGAAAATATAAGGCGTATGAAAAAAAGTTTGGTACAAAAGGTTTATGGCTTTTTGTGCTCTTTACAATGGCGTAATCAGATTTTTCAAATTTGTCACATTTTTTAATTTAACTCCACCCCCACCTATTATTTTTGCCAAATATAACAATTTTTCCAACGCAAATTTAATAGCGTCAAATGCCAAATACATCCATGTATATTTTTATCTCAACATCTCGTATACCCGCAACCCGTCGCGTCGCGTAAAAGAGTCACGGTCGGTCTCGCTCCGCGTATACTTGGCACGAGACACTACCGTGTCTCTTGATTATGATACCATTATTAGATTTTTGGCAAGACGAGATGATATGTGGTATAGGCATCGCGCTGTAGGTAGGTGTAATATACAAGTACGTATAATACACATAATTGTATATTAAAAATATTTTTAAATTAACCATTCTTTTATTGTAACAGTGGATATGGGTGGACAATGTGCCCGTGCACGAGATACGAATCAGAAATATGGTGAGGGTTCGGATCCCTCACAATAAGGTATGTATGAATATTTTCATAGATTTAACATTTTTTTAATTTTTGTCTAATCTGTTTTCAGCGCTATATATATATATGCACGAAATAGAAATCCGTGGGTTTATAAATTTGGCACAGCAGCGTTGGGTCCGCTGGTTCCGGACTATGGACCAAGAGAATAATGACGAAATTTGGGAAACTTCCGGCGACGTAGATATCTTCGGCTTACGTCGACTATTTGAAATGGAGGACGATTTTGAAGAAGAAGAAGAAGAATATTGGTAAGTTATTCGTTTTTCCAATAAAAAAATATTGAATCTTTATATTAATCATCTTATTGCATTTGTGTGTTTCAGGTAAAGAAAAGCAACGCGGACGCGGCACTCCGATATTCACAGTTGCAATCGATCATCGAGGAACTCCATGACACCTTGATATTCCATAAGAAATGGCACTCGATATATAGATGTGTACGATCTTGTGATTCAATATAACGACAGTCCTTTATTTTAATAAATATACATATAGTTCGAAAACATTCCCTCGTTACTTTACCGCAAGGCTTTTCGACCGATCTATCTCTCTATATCTATATATCTCGCACGCACCTATGATTCTCTCTCTCTCTCCAAATTATGTTATGTACTTCTCGCTCAGCGACTCAAATCTATCTGCCGTCCGTCCGTGCCTTCCTTCAGAACGCGCGAAGGCTTTCCCCTACTCCATATAACCTTCCGGACTTCCTGCTTATTTATTTTCGTGCTAACGCTATCGAAATAGCGTAAACTCCTCGCTGTCAGCGCCTAGTGCTGACCTTCGCATCAGCGCTTTCGGTTGTCCCGGAGTTATAATTGGGATAGTGTATTATTGTAGTGGTTAATGTGACGCACGTTCAAATTTGCGACTGCCCGCTCGATCTTACAATTCGGCGGTGGTATTTATAATATCGGAGTCTACATTCCGTTGCTAGTCCAGGACTCTCGAAATAGCCTTGCGCTGGCCTTCGCATCAGCGCTTTCGGTCATCCCGGAGTTGAAATGGAAATTTTTAAGCGTACGGCGCAACTTGAACAGAAATAACGCAACACCTACCTACAGCGCGACGCCTATACCACATATCATCTCGTCTTGCCAAAAATCTAATAATGGTATCATAATAAAAATACACATGGATGTATTTGGCATTTGACGCTCTTAAATTTGCGTTGGAAAAATTGTTATATTTGGCAAAAATAATAGGTGGGGGTGGGGTTAAATTAAAAAATGTGACAAATTTGAAAAATCTGATTACGCCATTGTAAAGAGCACAAAAAGCCATAAACCTTTTGTACCAAACTTTTTTTCATACGCCTTATATTTTCGAAGATATTCGCTAAAAACTATAAAATCCGTTATTTTTGAGGGGTTGTTTCAACCCCTAAACGTCGAGATAAGCCGCAAAAAAAAAAATACGAGTCTAATATTTTTTGATGCTCAACAACATATCCAAAGCTCATCCAAATCGGTCTCGGACACCCCCGACCGTTCCCTTGTAAGTATATAAAGTCGAAACGTAAAACGTTAATTGTATTTAAAATTTGTTTAATTAAACGAGATTTTGTTTTTAAATTTAAGTTAATGACCTTTTTATAACTCGAAAATCAGCCAGCCTTCCTTCCTATAGTTTATTTTGTGCTGTTAGTTTTTTTTAATTTAGTTAGATTTTTTTTCCATTAACACATTTGTTATAGTGATTGTGCAGTAGTAAATCTGAAAAAATAAATGTTTTTAAAGAGTAAAGATAGTATATATTTTGAAATCTATGTATTTTATGTAAACATAACATTTAAATTTATTTGCAGTTTATTTTAGAACATGCCAAAAAACACCGTTTCATAAGCTTTCCAAGAAAGTTAAAAGGCAGAAAGTGAATGTTGAAGTTGTAGAAGAACTCAATTCAACAGATTTTTTAATTGAATTCGATCAATCGCATATTCAGCAAGCACATGCTTCCGTTAAAAGCCAAAGTTCTGTAATACCAGATTTTCTTCATAATCAAAAAGAATCTGAACTTTCTCATTATTCTTAACTTTTTCATCATTCTGAACTTCCTCACCATTCTGAATTTTCTAATAATTCTGATCATTTTGAGTACTCTGAACACTTTGATTTCGAGAATAACGATAATTATAGAGATATATTTAACATTAACAGACACACCGGCAACAATAACGAGGCTCATTCAGATGACAACGATGATAACTCTGAAAACTGCGAGAATAGTGATGAGAACAATGAGAACCAAAAGAACGATGAGGAAAAAAATCTCCCATAAAGATATTTTACATGGGATATACTGTCCAGCTCTTGTTCATTTACGTAAGGTTAACATTTTCGGGTTTATCTACATGAGATTTCGGAGAGTAAAAGGTGACGCGTGACAAATATATAAAGATAAATATATTACATATAAAAGAAAAATATATATAGAGGAAAGTCCCCTATTATGGGACAGGATCCTAATATGAGATATGTTAAGCTAAAAGGCCCTATATAGCCCTCATCTGTTGATCCCACCATGAAAAAACCCCACTATCTCATATTAGGATCCCTATCTCATAATAGGGGACTTTCCTCTATATGTAAATATCTATATATAAATAATATATAGATATTTGTATAGAAATATATTCAAATAAAATAATAAGAAAAATAAAATTTTAACATTTATTTTTTCAATTTTAATAAAGTATTTTGTTGTTTTAAAGTTTATCAATGAGCACACAATTAAGGATGTTTTACCTATAGCTATATGTAGTATAATTTTGTTTTCTTGATTGAAGACTTTGCATGTATGTCAAACAACTTAAAATTTTTTATATGTTAGAAGGGATTACTGTTAACAGTTTGAATATGATTTTTTGTTATTTAAATAATTAGTATTGTTTAAACAATTAAAAAAATTTTTTTGTGGCAAAAAATTTTGAAACTTAAAATACAATATCAATGATGTATGTTTTACATATAAAAAAAGTTTAAGAAATATTTTAATGGTTTATTTATATTTTATTTATATTTACAGCAAAGTGTCGATTCTCTATAAGGGATAATGTTAATTTTATCAACTTTAAACTTAAATAACTCTTAAATAACTTCAAAATTTTACAGAGTATTTTTAATTTAATTTAGAAACAATTTACAGCACTTTCTGAATATATTTGAAATACCTCCAATACATCCATAATTACAATAACTTTTAAATCAGAGAATTGTGCTGAAATTTTACACAGATACTTAGACGTAATAATAGAACAATCTATGAAATTTTTAGATTTTTGGTAATGCTTTTGAGATGGCACACATACATCCTTAAGTTTATAAATAAAAAATGTTTCTTAACGTTTATAAAACGTTTATTTTAGATTTTAAAAATAATTGTTTCACATTTGAAAGGTTGTTTAAATGTTTGAAAAACATCTTACGTTTGAAAAATGTTCTTTTAATACGAATACTAAGATTTTTATACAACTAATAATATAAATATATAAAAAAACAATTTTTAAGATGTTGTTTTTCAAATATTTAAAAAAAACTTTTTAAATGCGAAAGAAATATTTATTCAAATCTTAAATTAACGTTTTTCAAACGTTAAAAAAACATTTTAGAACATGTTAAAATAGATGTTTTTGTAACATAAAAAAACATTTTCTCAAACGTTAAAATAAACATTTTCAAATAAAAAAATGTCTTTTTAAACGTTAAAATAAACGTTTTTTTAACATTAAAAAACACTTTCTTAAACGTTAAAATAAACGTTTTTAAACACTAAAAAAAATGTCTTTTTAAACGTTAAAATAAACATTTTTTAAACATTAAAAAAACATTTTTCTTAAATGTTAAAATAAACGTTTTCAAACATTAAAAAAATGTTTTTTTAAATGTTAAAATAAATGTTTTTTCAATTAAAAAAAGGTCTAACTCATTATTTTTAACATTTTTAAAAATGTTTTCAAAAATGTTTTCCAAATGTTTTTAAAAATATTTTTAAAAACATTTCTTTGCTGATTGGGTACTGTCAATACTACGAGTACTGATCACTCAGTACTGAGTACTGATTGCTAGTACTACTTTTTCGTAACGTATCTTGGAAATACTAAATTAATAAAATACTAAATTAACACACTAAACTATCAATATGACGTTATTTTGATATCATCTTAACTTTTTGTTCTACTTGGATAGTACTGCGCAAGTACTGCGCCTGTACCACACGTTAGTATCCCACGTATTCGATAAGTACTAAAAGAGTACTGGAGGGAGTACTGGAGGGAGTACTGGTGGGAGTACTGGAGGGAGTACTGGTGGGAGTACTGGAGGGAGTACTGGGGGGAGTACTGGAGGGAGTACTGGGGGGAGTACTGGGGGGAGTACTGGAGAAAGTACTGGAAGGAGTACTGGAGAAAGTACTGGAGGGAGTACTGGAGGGAGTACTAGAGGAAGTACTGAAGGGAGTACTGAATGAGTATTGGATGAGTACTGGGAAGGAGTACTGACGAAGTCAGTATGGTCGAATTTAGTAGTACTTTGAGTACTTATGTCTCCAGTACTTTCACCAATACTTTTTCCAGTATTAAAACCAGTACTACTTTTTCATAAGGGTTTCTCTAACATCCTGACATTGAATTAATATTGATTCTTTATCAGCTGCGCAATTTCCGCTATCTGCTTTAATGTAATCAATAGAAAATAGTTTTTTAAAGCCATGATAAAATTGTATTGGTGTAGCATTAAATGCATTTCCATTTTGTTTACGTACGGCTCCAAAAAAGTTTTCCAAACTGTCTTGATTTAGTCGTCTAGTTAATAAATACTGAATAGGAGCTGATGATTGTTGCAAGTAATTCCATAACTGTAGTACGGAATAAATGTAACCATCCAACATCTTATTGATTTAATGGAATTTGTTATATCTTTTCCATCTTTTCTAATTACTTTTACGCCTTGCAAAAACTGTATTGTTTCATTGAGAAAAGTGACTTGCTCGTTTGTATTTGTGTATGCTTGTTTGTTAGAATTGCTGCTATAAATGTTCGAAGAATTTAAAATATCGAATAATTTGTCAAATATTCATATAAAATCTACTGTGAAAATAGCCGCCGCATTTAAGGAACCTAAATTTACACATGTGTTTATACCAGCCAAAAGAGAGTGGCTAAATATCTGTGCTGCATATTTAACTTTCATTTTGTCGAAATTATTTGGGTTAATATGGCTATTTGTCAATCTAGGAACCGCTCTAAATTGTGCCTTTTTATCTATTATATAAAAGTCGTCTATATGTTTCCATGTAGCAATTTTATCCCCATCATATACGTAATTGTATTGATATAAGTTATTCCTAGTTGCTTTTAACAAGTGAGACACATCAAAAAAGTAAAATATTTTCTGATCGTCTACTGTAAAATATGGTTTTTTATCAGTAATATCTAGTAATCGGGTTAATTGATAAAAATTGGAGCCCATATCTGAAGTAAGACCAACAACTTTCAAACCAATGCTTCTTAGCTTTCTTACTGCTTTTGGTATAATTTTCAGTAAATCAGAAGCTTTCATTGTGGAGTTCAAAAAGAAATAACTTAATGGTTGTTTCCATGATTGACAGATGCCCTTAACCATAATTACTGCTACATTACATGCAGGCAACTGTGAACAATTCTATGAACATCCTATGTCTTCAAATCCTATAACTTTGTCTGTTGTTATATTGTAAAATAAGTGTGCTTTTAAAGACATTTCGTCTATACAAAGTATGCAGTATTTATTAATTTCTGACAAAACGTCAGTCTTCATTTTTAGTGTTTGAAATACGTTCTCTTGTAATCCTGGACATATATAACAGTTTTGTGTAAATCTTTTTAGAGTTGCACAGCTAGGTAAACAAAATAATTTATTTGCTAAATCTCTATATACTTTAGGACTTGAAAAATATATGGATAAACAATGTTGTTTGAATGAAGTACTATCGTATCTTCTACCTTTTGCCTTCTTTTGAAAGAGACGTGCTTGCATTTTTAAAAATTCGGATGTTTGTTTTGGAAAATATTTGTCTAGTAACATATTTAATGTATTAATATCTTCTTTTTTTGCTTTTTTCGTTTGCTGTAATTCTAATTCCAAATTGGTTATCTTCCTTTTATATCCTCTTATCTGTTGATAAAGATGTACTTTTCGTGGAGTTGTAGAAGATAGTGACAAAGGCGTTTGTGTTTCTGATTCTGATACATCTGATACTTTTGCTATTGTTCTGTCTATACGCATTACATCCTGGTCCTTTTCATTCAATATATTCCTATCCAATACAGTATTTTCTTCTTGTGTATTTTCAATATTTAAGGTGTTTATGCAGTGTGTTTCTATATTTGAGCTACTTGAACTTGCTTCTTCATCTGTGAAATGATATTATATCATGTATAATGTTATTCTAATGTTATTGTAGTATTTGAAAATAACTTACCATTATTTCTCACAATACAACTTGAAATGGCATGTGGCTGCAATCTCGTTTTCTCATAATTTAAGAACATATTATTTGCAAAATGGAGTTTGCATACTCTATAACTATTATAAAGTTGTATGGCTGTCTTTGAAATCAATTCCTCTCGACCACAAGCTGATACCCACAATTTTGACCTTCAAGCAATAGCCTTTCTTAAGTTTTTATGTTTTCCAAATTTTTTTTATGTGCCAATAACAATTAAATTCATCATACTTAAGATTGTATTAAATAGAAACGTAGGCAAATATTACTTTCATTAATTGTTTAACAACTGATTATAGAATATGATTTAAAAATAAAATTAAGCTCAACTTTAAATGCAAAGATAATTGTAACATAAGTCACATAATAAATTGACCTTTCTATATCTTTTGGGAATCGAAACAAAGTTTCTTTTATCCCTCGTCTCTCACTACTTGCACTTTGGCAGGCTTTGAAGCAACAACGATATCCACCTCTTTCACTCATACTGATTTCACTATGCACTAACTAGGCTTTTACAGAACAAATAATAGCATAAGTGATTTTTTCCGGATTTAAGAGTGACAGATAAAGGTTATGGATGCATGTTACAGCTACTACATATGTTTACAGCCGCCATGTTGATAGTTGTGCAGTTCGGTCATGCGCGAGAGACAATTATTAGCGCGCTATTTGGCAGAGTGAGCTTACTGTTCTTTCTTAGGGCCTGAGCAGAATAGCTGACTTATAATTTTAAGACAGTGTTTTATGCTTTAAATCTTTGTTTTTAGCAACGCACAATACTGTCTTGTGTCTCAAGTCTTAAACGAGTGTACAAAGTGTCAACATTGTAAGACTTGAGACATAAGACAGTATTGTGCGTTGCTAAAAACAAAGATTTAAAGCATAAAACACTGTCTTGAAATTATAAGTCAGCTATTCTGCTCAGGCCCTTATACTGTGGTTCGGACATGAACCATTAGCACGGACACGAACCACCAAAGACCGACAACACCGACAATATCGAAAAGTGGATGTATATAGCACGGACATGAACCAAATTGATCGACAGTATTGAAAAGTGGATGTGACTCAGTAGTTCCAATTCCTGAAAGTGGATGTGTGGCGCTATTGTACGGCCTAGCAAAAGCGTCCCAAGAAAATCGCCGTCATTGCGCCTCTCATCCTTCTCTCTGGTGGAGACCTGCGCGAAACGGACGAGTTTTCGTCCAATCCAACCATCATCTCTCGTTGGACGGAGTTTATAGTTGTGTGCCAAAGATATATGTATTTTAGCATGTTTACACGATTTGTAAATCATGGTTTGAGACCAAGCTTGTGTACAAAGTTGATGAAAGCGTTGTGCAGTAAATCGCAATCCGTACAACATGAAGTTAAGGAAATAGAAATTCCAGTACCTTGGGGCAAGGTGGCCGGTTCGTACATACAGCTTTTCTGCAAATACAAATGTGACTTTTGCAACTACAAACATAAGTTTTATTTTAGGCAAGTTATGGGGATCACAAGATAAACAACCTATTCTGGCTATGCATGGCTGGCAAGATAATGCCGCATCATTTGATAACATAGCACCTCTTATTATAAAAAATACACCAGTTCTGGCCATCGATTTACCTGGACATGGACTGTCTTCATGGTTACCACCAGGATTTATGTATACTGAATTGATATACTTTTTATTAATCAAAAGAATTAAAAGATACTTTGGATGGGAAAGAATAAAAGTAATGGCACATTCCTTAAGTGCTATGACGATATATTGGTATGCCGCAAGTTTTCCAAAAGAGCTGCAGTATGTTGTAGCTTTGGACTTTTTCAAGTTTCCATCTGTTAATACAAGCATGCATGCTACCGGATTTGGAAATGCGGTTGATGCATTTTTTAAGATGGAGGAAAGTAATGTTCAACCTAGTTACTCGCAAAGCGAAATTATGAAGAAATCGTCTGCAGGATTCCTAAATTTGGATGAATCGTCATATAAAATTCTTATGACTAGAGGTACCACGCAAAAAGAAGATGGAACGTACGTTATCAACAGGGATCCTAGATTGCGAGTTATACCCGTCCATAGTATGTTTTCACGAGATCAACTAGAAGAATATGCAAATCTCATAACGTGTCCATATTTAATAATAAAAGGAGACAATAATTTCTATGGTGAGGGAAAAGAAAATTTTTATAGAGCATTGGAAATATTGAAAATTGCTAATGACAAAGTACATTTTGAGACTCTATCAGCAACGCATCATCTTCACCTAACACATGCGAAAAATACAGCAGAGATTATTAATCCTTTTTTAGAAACGTATGATTAAATGTCATTAACATTATATTGTAATAAAATGAAGTTTGTATGTCAAGAGAACGTAGAATAGATTAGCAGAATGTGTTACTTAATATAATGCCAATAGTGCATAATTCATAATGATCATAACATAACAGAGTCCAAAACTCATATTTCCATCTATATTGAGTATATGTATATTAATATACAGATATTTTATAAGATATTTTCTAAATAAATAAATATATATATATATGTATATATATTTTTTAAATAAAATGATAAGATATAAATATGTATATTTTATAAACTAGCTATTCTAATAAATCTTATTTTTTGATTTTTTAAATTTTGCATTGAGTAATTAAATGTACTCTATATGAACATATGATCAAGTGCAAGAATGGTGCACTTCAGAATCAAATGTCTATAATATTTAAAATATACCTTTTTATTTATCTAATTATATGTTCGAATAGGTTTATGAATACAAAGAATAAAAAATAATTATTGGTTCGATCCATGTATATAAATACTTTTATGTATAAGTGTAAAACATTTATGAGAACACACAGATATCTTTTTTCCCTTTTCTCCGACAAAATCTCCCCGGACATATCCTCCCTGGACAAACTCACTCCGGACAAAATTCCTTTGTACACAAATCTCCCTCGGACATATTCTCCCTGGACAAACTCACCCCGGGCGAAATCCCCCTGTACACAAAGAACCCCGCACTAAATCAGTGGAAGATGGCTCTCGGTCAAATTGGCTGAAATTTTAATATGTTGTAATTTAGGGAATTCTGATTAAAAGTTTCAATGGGCACAACCTTCGAAAATGGACAGTTTCGGCGCTATTGACCTTAAAACGTTACCTTAGTACCTTGCACAGCACCTTTCATTGCAAATATATATTAAATATGTAATTATATTGCATTTTCATTGTATTTTATTTCATATCAAATATAATGTGTTAGATAATTAATCCCAGACAACACAAAATATTTATGAATATTTATGATAAATATTTATAAATAGTTTGAAAATTTATTTTCCAAAAATATATAAATATTTTATAAAGATTTTTCATAAAGATTTTGGAATAATACAAAAATTATTACTAACAATATATAAAATATATTTTAGAAATATATTGAAAAATATTTCTTCTATTTAAACTGAAATGTTTTTTGATATCTTTTAGCAATATAATATAAATATTTATTATAAACATTTCGATCAATATTATAGATATATCTTTATGACAAATATTGTAGTATTATTTTTGGAAATATTAAAAATACATTGGATAATATTATACCCAGATAACACGTGTTGGTTCATATATGTTTTATATACATAATGTTTTATATACAGGGTATCCGAAAAATCGCCTACTCCACTTCGGGAGGTGATTCGGGACCCAAAAACAAGCAAAAAAGTTCATACAAACATAGGTTCGGAAATGAGCCGTTTCCGAGTTATAGCCACTTTTATGTTCAAAAATCGTAAATTTTTATTTTTAATTTTTTTTAATTACAATTTTTTTAGTCTTTTCCAATTTTTCAATATTACAATTACAATTACATTATTTTTAAAGTAAACATAAACAGATATTTAAATCGAATTAAATAAGGTGTTCAAAATGACCACCTTCAGCACGAATGCAGGCCCTTATTCTTCTATCAAAGGAATTCCGAACTCTTTCAAAAACATTTGGATCCCTCCTTACTTCGTCAAATTCATGAATTATTCTCTGTCTTAATTCAGCAATATTGTTTGGTGCATTTCTGTAAACAATTGATTTTACATGACCCCATAGATAAAAATCAAGTGGATTCATGTCTGGTGATCTTGGGGGCCAGGGAACCGGACCTCCACGCCCTATCCATCTCTGACCATAATTTTGATTCAAATGATCTCTGGCAACACGGCTAAAATGCGCAGGTGCACCATCGTGCATGAACCACATGTTTTGACCACGTGGTCAGAATTATGTACGATTTCTTAGAGAAGAGTTAGGCCACCTTCTTGAAAACGTCCCTTTAATAATACGACAAAACATGTGGTTCATGCATGATGGTGCACCTGCGCATTTTAGAGGTTCGTGAACCTGGAACCCCACTTAAAAAAAAATGATTTTTCAATACAGAAACTAATAGTATTTTGTTTGTAGTTGATTGTAGTGAATTTACTTTTGTTTGTAGTTGTACCGTTTAAAAGTTACGCTTGTTTAAACAATTCGCTAAGAGTTCACTTGGTTAATTATCAAGATTTCCTAAATCTGTTTTTTTCTATGTGCTTCAGAATCGTTTGTAGTTATTTGTAGTGATTTTACTTTTGTTTGTAGTTGTATCGTTTAAAAGTTACGCTTGTTTAAACAATTCGCTAAGAGTTTACTTGGTTAATTATCAAGATTTCCTAAATCTGTTTTTTTCTATGTGCTTCAGAATCGTTTGTAGTTGTTTGTAGTAATTTTACTTTTGTTTAGAATTGTACCGTTTGAGCTATAGTTGTGTTTAAACAATTCGCCAAGAGTAAACTTTGTTAATTATCAATATTTCTTAATTTCGTTTTTTTCCATATGATTCAGAATCGTTTGTAGTTGTTTGTAGTGATTTTACTTTTGTTTAAAATTGTACCGTTTGAGTAATAGTTGTGTTTAAACAATTCGCTTAGAGTAAACTTTGTTAATTATCAAGATTTCCCAAATCTGTTTTTTTCTATGTGCTTCAGAATCGTTTGTAGTTGTTTGTAGTAATTTTACTTTTGTTTAGAATTGTACCGTTTGAGTAATAATTGTGTTGAAACAATTCGCCAAGAGTAAACTTTGTTAATTATCAAAAAGGACTGATAAACAAGGTCAAATTTTGCAAATTTTGCATCGCAATGGCACCTAAATCTATAAAATCTATAAAATCTAATCTATAAAAATTTTTCTTTAAATCCTAAAGCCTTGTGTATACGATACTAGAAATCGGTCCGAGTTTCGGTTTAAGCCAATCAACTAGCAGCTCTTACAGAAAAGCAGCAGTTTTATTGGCTTAAACCGAAACTCGGACCGATTTCTAGTATCGTGTACACAATGCTTAAGAAATACGAACATAATTATCATTTATCCGAAATGGTGGAAAAGTTGCGAAAATGGCGCATTAAGATATTAGACTTTAATATTGGTTTACATAGAAACCAATTGTCCGCTTTAAAAGTATTTTTTATTTTTTTTATATTACAAAAAATATTTTTTTAGTTTCTAATTTCTTTATTGATTTAAGATTTAATATTTATTTAATTCTTTTAAAACAATCAATAAATTAATAATAATAATAATAAAAAAATCGATAACAGTTAATTATTAGAAGCAAGTAACCAGTGTTCACACATGTTACCATGGAAGTAATACGTCACATATCGTGAGTTTCTTTTATGCGTGGCTAGACTAAGGGCCATTCCAGAATACGTTAGCTACTCATAAATGTCACAAATAAAACAGTATTGGTTCATATTCAACTTTAAAAAAAATTAAATTTGTTATAATTCGTATAGAGCAGATTGTTGGTTTCTATGTATAAACCAATAATAAATTCTAATACCTTAATACGCTATTTTCACAACTTTCCCGGATAAATGATTGTTATTTTCCTATTTCTTAGGATTTAAAAAAGGATTTTTAAAGATTAGTTTAGTCCATCAGGATGTGTGTGCAAAGTTTGGCCTTATTTACCGGTCCTTCTTTCTCAAATTTTTTTTTCCCATATGATTTACAATGAAATCATCAAATGTAGTTATTTGTAGTAATTTTGCTTTCGTTTATAATTGTATCATTTAAAAATTATGATTGTTTAAACAATTCATTAATAATAAACTTTATTAATTATTAAGTTTTTTTTCAAATCCACTTTTTCTATGTGAGTTAAAATCGTTTGTAATTGTTTGTAGTGATTTTGTTTTTGTTTGTAATTCTGCCGTTTGAGTAATAGTTGCGTTTGAACTATTCGCCGAGACTGAACTTCGTTAATTATCGCAATATTTCTTGATTTTATTTTTTCCATATGATTCTGAATTGTTTGTAGTTATTTGTAGTGATTTTACTTTCGTTTGTAGTTGTATCGTTTAAAAGTTACGATTGTTTAAACGATTCGCCAAGAATTCACTTTCTTAATTATCAAGATTTCCCAAATCTGTTTTTTTCTATGTGCTTCAGAATCGTTTGTAGTTGTTTGTAGTGATTTTACTTTTGTTTATAATTGTACCGTTTGAGTAATAGTTGTGTTTAAACAATTCGCCAAGAGTAAACTTTGTTAATTTAACAATATTTCTTAATTTTGTTTTTTTCCATATGATTCAGAATCGTTTGTAGTTGTTTGTAGTAATTTTGCTTCCGTTTGTAGTTGTATCGTTTAAAAGTTACGATTGTTTAAACAATTCGCTAAGAGTATGCTTTGTTAATTATCAAGAGATAAGGTTTGAGGTTTTCAAGTTGAGTTTTTAATTATCAAGAGATAAGAGTGAAGGTTTTACTAAGGAATATACGCAAGAATTTTGTCTGGCCGACATACCAGTAAACTTAAATTTAGCGAATTCTGCATACCGTTTTGTAGCCGTAATAGAATATATTAAATCGTTTGACGCATCGTTTGACGCAATCGGTCATTACCGATGTTATGTTAGAAGATCTACAGGAAAATGAGAAATGCATGACGGAATAACCGGCAAAGCAAGAGCACAAAATGTTCCACAAAAAATGATGAAGGAAAAAAAAGTTTTTCATCTACTATTTTATGTTAAAGTTTAACCACTTCAGGATTTTTTATTTAAAGATATTTTTATTTAATTATTGAAAAATAATGGCGGAAAACAAAGTTTTTCTTATATTTTATTTTATGTTGAAGTTTAACCACTTCAGAATTTTCTATTTAGAAATTTTGTTTTAATTTTTGAAAAATAATGATAGAAAGATTTCCATATACTATTTTATGTTGAAGTTTAACCACTTCAGATTTTCTTATTTAGATATTTTAATTTTTTAAATTTAAATATGTTTATTTAAAGATGTGATAATGATTTTCTGATGCAATTTTGATAATAATATATTGTGATAATATATTATAATAATATATATAGATATGTATTGTGATGTTATATAAACATAATGTATTTTGATATAGATTATAAAAATAAATAATATATATATACATATTAAAGATTAAGATATATTGGTACACTTATTGTTAGATATATTATGCATGTATGTATATGTATACACACACACACATAGTTTCTGAATAATATAGAAAAAAATCGTTTGTAGTTGTACCGTTTGAGTAATAGTTGTGTTTGAACTATTCGCCAAGAGTGAACTTTGTTAATTATCGCAATATTTCTTAAATTTGTTTTATTTTTTCCATATGATTCAAAATCGTTTGTAGTTCTTTGTAGTGATTTTGCTTTCGTTTGTAGTTGTATCGTTTAGAAATTGTGATTGTTTAAACAATTCGACAAAAGTTTATTTTGTTAATTATTAAGATTTCCTAAATTCGTTTTCTTCTATGTGATTCAAAATCGTTTGTAGTTGTTTGTAGTGATTTTGCTTTTGTTTGTAGTTGTACCGTTTGAGTAATAGCTGCGTTTGCACAATTCATCAAGAGTAAACTTTGTTAATAATCAAGATTTTTTAATTTCGTTTTTTTCCATATGATTCAGAATCGTTTGCAGGTTTTTGTAGTGACTTTGTTATCGTTTTTTGTTGTATAAAATCTTGATAATTAACAAAGTATACTCTTAGCGAATTGTTTAAACAATCGTAACTTTTAAATGATACAACAAAAACGAAAATAAAATCACTACAAATAAGTACAAATGATTCTGAATTATATGGAAAAAAACGAAATCAAAAAATCCCGATTATTAACAAAGTTCACTCTTGGCAAATTGTTTAAACAATCGTAACTTTTAAATGATACAACTACAGACGAAAGCAAAATCACTACAAACAACTACAAACGATTCTGAATCATATAAAAAAAAACGAAATTAAGAACTATTGGTAAATTAACAAAGTTTACTCTTGGCAAATTGTTTAAACA
Source organism: Temnothorax nylanderi (assembly GCF_030848795.1). Lineage (NCBI taxonomy): Eukaryota > Metazoa > Arthropoda > Insecta > Hymenoptera > Formicidae > Temnothorax > Temnothorax nylanderi. The sequence goes on along the minus strand of NW_027249478.1, from coordinate 25,726 downwards.
CAACTATAGCTCAAACGGTACAATTTTAAACAAAAGTAAAATTACTACAAACAACTACAAACGATTGTAAAGCACATAGAAAAAAAACAGATTTGGGAAATATTGATGATTAACAAAGTTTACTCTAGGCGAATTGTTTAAACACAACTATTACTCAAACGGTACAATTATAAACAAAAGTAAAATTACTACAAATAACTACAAACAATTCTGAAGCACATAGAAAAAAACAGATTTGGGAAATCTTGATAATTAACAAAGCATACTCTTAGCGAATTGTTTAAACAATCGTAACTTTTAAACGATACAACTACAAACGAAAGCAAAATTACTACAAACAACTACAAACGATTCTGAATCATATGGAAAAAAACAAAATTAAGAAATATTGTGATAATTAACGAAGTTCACTCTTGGCGAATAGTTCAAACTCAACTATTACTCAAACGGCAGAATTACAAACGATAACAAAATCACTACAAACAACTACAAACAATTTTAAGTCACATAGAAAAAGTGGATTTGAAAAAAAACTTGATAATTAATAAAGTTTATTATTAATGAATTGTTTAAACAATCATAATTTTTAAATGATACAATTATAAACGAAAGAAAAATTACTACAAATAACTACAAATCATTGTAAATCATATGAAAAATAAAACAGATTTGAGAAAGAAGGACCGGTAAATAAGGTCAAACTTTGCACATCCTGATGGAACCTAAACTAATCTTTAAAAATCTTTTTCTAGATCCTAAGAAATAGGAAAATAACAGTCATTTATCCGAGAAATGGTGGGAAAGTTGTAAAAATAGCGTATTAAGGTATTAGAATTTATTAAGGTGCCTACTGATGGACGCGGCAAATGCCGCGCGCGGCAGCGCGGCAGTTCAGAAGGAACTAGATTCTAGAGGCTTCTGATGCTGGGCTATCGTTACTTTTCAAATTTCGCTCAAATAATCACTTATGCGATGCCGCAAATGAAGTTGGATTGATCTAACTTCAATGCGGCAACGCAGGAGTAGTACAGAAGCCCCTAGAATCTAGTTCCTTCTAAACTGCCGCGCTGCCGCGCGCGGCATTTGCCGCGTCCATCAGTAGGCACCTTTATTGCTTTATACATAGAAACCAACAATCTGCTCTATACGAATTACAAGAAATTTAATTTTTTTTTAAAGTTGAATATGAGCCACTACTGTTTTATTTATGACATTTATGAGTAGCTAACGTATTCTGGAATGGCCACGCATGGCCACTTAGTCTAGCCACGCATAAAAGAAACTCACGATATGTGACGTATTACTTCCATGGTAACATGTGTGAACACTGGTTACTTGCTTCTAATAATTAACTGTTATCGATTTTTTTATTGTGATTATTAATTTATTGATTGTTTTAAAAGAATTAAATAAATATTAAATCTTAAATTAATAAAGAAATTAGAAACTAAAAAAATATTTTTTAAAATATAAAAAAAATTAGAAATACTTTTAAAGCGGACAGTTGGTTTCTATGTAAACCAATATTAAAGTCTAATATCTTAATGCGCCATTTCGCAACTTTTCCACCATTTCGGATAAATGATAATTATGTTCGTATTTCTTAAGCATTGTGTACACGATACTAGAAATCGGTCCGAGTTTCGGTTTAAGCCAATAAAACTGCTGCTTTTTTGTAAGAGCTGCTAGTTGATTGGCTTAAACCGAAACTCGGACCGATTTCTAGTATCGTATACACAAGGCTTTAGGATTTAAAGAAGAATTTTTATAGATTAGATTTTATAGATTTTATAGATTTAGGTTCCATTGCGATGCAAAATTTGCAAAATTTGACCTTGTTTATCAGTCCTTTTTGATAATTAACAAAGTTTACTCTTGGCGAATTGTTTCAACACAATTATTACTCAAACGGTACAATTCTAAACAAAAGTAAAATTACTACAAACAACTACAAACGATTCTGAAGTACATAGAAAAAAACAGATTTGAGAAATCTTGATAATTAACAAAGTTTACTCTAGGCGAATTGTTTAAACACAACTATTACTCAAACGGTACAATTTTAAACAAAAGTAAAATCACTACAAACAACTACAAACGATTCTGAATCATATGGAAAAAAACGAAATTAAGAAATATTGATAATTAATCAAGTTTACTCTTGGCGAATTGTTTAAACACAACTATAGCTCAAACGGTACAATTCTAAACAAAAGTAAAATTACTACAAACAACTACAAACGATTCTGAAGCACATAGAAAAAAACAGATTTAGGAAATCTTGATAATTAACCAAGTGAACTCTTAGCGAATTGTTTAAACAAGCGTAACTTTTAAACGATACAACTACAAACGAAAGTAAAATCACTACAAATAACTACAAACGATTCTGAAGCACATAGAAAAAAACAGATTTAGGAAATCTTGATAATTAACCAAGTGAACTCTTAGCGAATTGTTTAAACAAGCGTAACTTTTAAACGGTACAACTACAAACAAAAGTAAATTCACTACAATCAACTACAAACAAAATACTATTAGTTTCTGTATTGAAAAATCATTTTTTTAAAGTGGGGTTCCAGGTTCACGAACCTGCATTTTAGCCGTGTTGCCAGAGATCATTTGAATCAAAATTATGGTCAGAGATGGATAGGGCGTGGGGGTTCGGTTCCCTGGCCCCCAAGATCACCAGACATGAATCCACTTGATTTTTATCTATGGGGTCATGTAAAATCAATTGTTTACAGAAATGCACCAAACAATATTGCTGAATTAAGACAGAGAATAATTCATGAATTTGACGAAGTAAGGAGGGATCCAAATGTTTTTCAAAGAGTTCGGAATTCCTTTGATAGAAGAATAAGGGCCTGCATTCGTGCTGAAGGTGGTCATTTTGAACACCTTATTTAATTCGATTTAAATATCTGTTTATGTTTACTTTAAAAATAATGTAATTGTAATTGTAATATTAAAAAATTGGAAAAGACTAAAAAAATTGTAATTAAAAAAAATTAAAAATAAAAATTTACGATTTTTGAACATAAAAGTGGCTATAACTCGGAAACGGCTCATTTCCGAACCTATGTTTGTATGAACTTTTTTGCTTGTTTTTGGGTCCCGAATCACCTCCCGAAGTGGAGTAGGCGATTTTTCGGATACCCTGTATATGTATATACAGAGTGAAGAAAAAATATTGGGGTTCCGAAATATCTCGAAAAATATCAGTTTTGCAAAGAAATGTTTTAGACAAAAGTTGTAGGGTTTAAAAAGATCTATTTACTGACTGTATTTGACCTTATAGGTGGAGTCGTCAAGTCAGTGTCACTTTGAATTTTTTAAATTAAACCCTCTATTTTTTATTGTATATTCTTGTAGTCCTTGTCCCAGTGAGAAAGCTAATATCGAAACGATGTCGAAACGACGTCGAAATTAGCTTAAACGTCGAAACCCAAGTAGCAAAATGACGTCATAATGACGGTAAATTTTGGTCACAAAATGACCAATCAGACGTCCTAAATAGGTCTCGTGAGACCCGAAAATGACGTCGATATGTCACATCCACATGACGTCATTTTCTGACGTCTTCCCAGATAGCCAAGCGTGATATCCCAGTGAGAAATAAAAAGTCGAAATGATATCGAAATTATATCGAAATATAGACATCGAAATCCAACATTGTTTCGAGATTTAAACGGGCCTGGTTTCGAGAAATTTTTGACATCGAAATCAGCTCGATTTCAAGTAATTTTCGACATCGAAATCAGCTCTATTTCAAGTAATTTTCGACAACAAAAACAGCTAAATTTCGAATAATTTTTGATATCAAAAGTAGTGCAAATTCAATATACTACAGTGCAACCACAGGTGCTGTAGATGGGCCTCTCAATTGCTAATATGGGGACTGTGAAACTTGGAAGGATTTGAAGCATTTCCAAAAATCCATTAATTTTTTTATTCTTGTTATAAGATAGACAAAAACAAAATAACTATTTCTATATATTATTTGCTACTGAGTAGATGGAAAATTATAACAAAAATGTCATGTAACTAATGCTTGGTGTATTGAGACATTATTTCACATGAATAGCTGAAATACAAATAAAATTTAACAAAAAAAAACCAGTAAAATTGTTCAAACATCTGCTGCTTTCCTTAAATAAAATAAACTTCGAAAACAAAACATGATTTGCTTTGTCTAACATAAAAAAAGGACAATTTACAGGAAAGCTAAAAAATATTGTAGAATCTTTACAACTTTTTTGTGTATAACACATATAATCTCATATGACCAGCTAAAATCTTTGAAAAATAGCCTTATTATGTTGACTTCTTTTTCTCCCTTAAAGACTCAGAGACACGTTCAGTTCTTTTCCCAAAAGAACCATCCTCCTGCTTTCTCCATGAGCTGTTGATTAGCCACTTTGCAGCACTTTTCTCTGCCACAGAAATATCACAGATGTCAAAGGTTAGAAGAGCTCCTTCCACTTATTCTCAGATATTACAAAGAAATATATTTTTATTCCCCCTCCTGCTTAACTTTCCTCGGAAATTATAATTTGATAATGATTTTACCCTGAACAACATCCTACAGTTTCAGAGTACCAAAGTGTCTCTTATTTTCGTAACCTTGCAGACTGAACTTTGATGCCAGAGTATTAGTCACAAGTTTCGCCAATATTCTTCTGACTGAATTTTCCACACTTTTTTTATCTACATTCTTGCTAAGATAGAAACACTGAAATTATATTTAAAAAAATAGGTTTACAAAAATATAAAAAACTGAAAGTAGTGTATCACATACCACTTCAAAAATATTGTAGCAATTTTTCTTTATGATAAAAATTCCCCAAGAATTTAAGGCTTCTCAAAAAAATTGTCCGAATTAAATAGTACAACATTGAACAATATTTCGTTGATAATGTATAGAGTATAAATACAAGTATACAGAAGGTCACACTAAGGAAACTTGATAGCAAGAAGTTTACACCACAACAATACCCGAAAATTTTGATCAAATAAATATCTATCAAATATACTTTTTAAGATGAATAAAATCTGTTCTAGCATAAAAGGATTATTTATTAACAATACAGGCTTTAGATTGAAGTACAGATGGTGATATAGTAGGACATCTATGTAAATATTAATTATCTATAAAGCAGCTGTACTTTGCTTAAGGATACATCCCAGTAAGCAAAAAAATCATTATTACAATGTTATTGCAATGATATTCTAGAACTTGTAATGTTGTTAAATATGTAGTTCTTAAGGTGATGCTGGAGCCGTCTGTATAACCGACAAAATTATCATTTTCTATGTTATCGACTATATCTCCTTGTATAGACAAAGATATAGACAAGGATAGCACGCTACATTGCACGCATACGTACGCACGATACACATCGACATCATACTTTTATATTACGCTTCCAAATCTTGATTTGGGGGGTTTATCGATGTTTTTATTGTTGTGCAATTCAGGGGAACTTGTTTTCGCGTTCGTACCAATAGTATATCTCTTATATGAAATACATCTTGTGACGAGCTGACAGCTCGCCGCAACTCGAGACGCCATATTGAGATAAAAGTAGGATAAGGAAATCTGTACTTTCGTAATTTTTTCTCGTTTTCTATATAAAATCGGAGTTCCCCTGAATCATTAATGTATGTACTGCAATTCTGGAGAAGGATTTTTAATTCTGTCAAATTAATACGACGCTACGTGCCGACAAAAAATGCCGGTAAAACAGACGGCTCCAGCATCACCTTAATGTTGTATAGAACATCATTATAAACATACTTTGACCACGATTCCGAAATTTCAGTAATGTTGAAATGAGAGTGCCATAACGTTGCAAATAACATTGCGCTAAAGTTTTTCTATCATTCCTGTAATGTTTTTGAGATAAAAATTTAAACGTTGTAACGATGCACCCCCAAATATGCATCGTTCCGGCATAACATCCCGCCGAGACCGCCCGGCCGACCATCCGCCGGGCGAGGAACGGGCACGGTGTGCCCACCGTATTTTAAAGCATTAATCGTAGCGGTAGGAAGCCCGCGAACGGACTTGCCGCGGCAACCGCCTCGACGCGCCGAGCGGTGCCGACCGCGACCGAAGACCGCCGAACGCGATCGCGGCGTCGGGACGCCGTATTTTCCGACCGTTCCGACAGTTCCCGACTCTGCGTCCTGCGCTCACCGCACCATTGTACATACCGCGACTGTTACACTGTGTTCTCAATCCGTTGTAAATATCGCAACCGTTCATTATATAATAAACTCTGTCACGTTATATACACTTCATTTTGCCGAACCGCACCGCGCGTCCTTTCCTCCGCACCTCCTTCGAACCCAGCCCAGCCGCGAGCTAGATCCGCGTTTCGAACGAAGGTTGTTTTAACGTACTATCAACTTTATTACAATATTATATTAAGATTACCGTAATATTAATTCTAACATTTATTTAAAGTTGTTATTAATATTTTGTTTTCATTTCGGGCAATATGTATTTATTTTCAATAATATGTACTACACTAATTACCATAAAAAAGTAGTTTTATTTATATGAACAAATATATATACATATACATATATATATAGGTTTTATTATGAGATTTATTTCGTGTGCCAATTATATCTGCAAATTATCTCTGCCAATTATCTCAGAAAGTATTGATCCTAGGAAGGGATCCTAGGAAGGGATTTTTGAAGTCAGCCTTCGGATAAGGGAAATTAAGGTGCCTTCTAACTCTTCTTTAGGCAATGCGATACGGGTGCTCTAGTTCAATATAACTCTTTTACAATTTTTTTCCAAACTCTTATTCTTTCCTTTTAAACAGATTACACAGGCACACAAAAAAAAGTGTCTTGGCCGAGACACTACACTAGTGTATTCCCATGTACTTTTTCCCGCTGAATCCGAATCCGAAGTCAGAATTGTCAGATTGGCTAAAATTTATGAGATAACCACAAAAAAATAAATTTTTTTTGCCTTTAATTCGTGTTTTTGAGCATTTTTTTGTGGTTATCTCATAAATTTTAGCCAATCTGACTTCGGATTCGGATTCAGCGGGAAAAAGTACATGGGAATACACTAGTGTAGTGTCTCGGCCAAGACACTTTTTTTTTGTGTGCCTGTGTTATTAATCTTTCCGGATCTTTACCAAACAGTTGCTGGAAAATAAGAATTTCTCGTTCAATTTCAGAAATATTAGTAACATCTTCAGTGATTCATTCTGTGTATCAAAATACATTATGTCTGTTAAGTTAGCACTCCCCCCCGCCACAAAAAACCGGAATAACACATATGTAGAAATAGTGCTCTTTATGTGCTAATTATGTGCTCTATTCACGATTTTTGTGATCGAGAGGTTTCGCGGGAAATTGCAATTGAAAGTGGGGATGCTGGCTTAACGTAAGCTAGCACCTCCACTCATTAAAATTACATATAGAATAAAAAACTTTGGTAGAATTATGTGCTTTTTATGTGCTTTCAAATGCCTCAAACAAAATTAGTCTATCTGTAATAGTTTAAAAGATATACGCAAAAAAGATCTATATACTACTGATATAAGAGTAAAGTATCAGTTAAAATACAGAAAGCGAAATAATTCTTGTCTTAAAATGTTTCTCGATTAATGTGTTCTCGAAATATGCACAATGAGATTTCCGTGTTCATCCCCTTCGACCGACCCAAACGTGAGCACCCCATACGTACAAGAGTAAAGTACCAGTTAAAATATAGATAGCGAATTGGTTTTAGTCTTAAAATGTTCCTCAATTTATGTGCTTTCGAAATATGCACAATGAGATTTCCGTGCTCATCCCCTTCGGCCGACCCAAACCTGAGCACCCCATAAATACAAGAGTAAAGTACCAGTTAAAATACAGATAGCGAATTGGTTTTAGTCTTAAAATGTTCCTCAATTTATGTGCTTTCAAAATATGCACAATGAGATTTCCATGTTCATCCCCTTCAGCCGACCCGAACGTGACCACCCCATATGTACAAGAGTAAAGTACCAGTTAAAATACTGATAGCAAACTGATTTTAGTCTTAAAATGTTCCTCAATTTATGTGCTTTCAAAATATACAGAATAAGGTTTTTGTGCTCATCCCCTTCAGCTGACAAACCTTCCTGAAAGTGAGCACCAGTATACTTACAAGAGTAAAGTTCTTACTAATATAACAATTCGTTTCCAGCCTATTGATTATAAGCTGAAAATGTTTTATGAGCTTGTGGAATATGTACAATAAAATTTTACTGCTGACTCTTTTTTTATGAAAAAAATTATGAAAAAACCTAAATAACATTAATTTTTTACGAAAATGTTAAAACATTATTATTTTATAATTTTATTTTGTAATTTTTATTTTATAATTTTTATTTTATAATTTTTTTAATCTGGTTATTCCTATACATACAATATATGTAAGATTAATCCTAATTTGATGTTAATTTTACTATAAAGATAGAAACAATAGTTTACAAAATTAAATTAGTTGAAATTGTTTTGGTTAATGTATTGATTAAATTGTTTAATAAGACTTCAGAAAATTTTTTAAAATTAGTATTTTTTACATAAATATTGTTATATGTAAAATTGTTAACAAAACATGGGATAGTTATCAGTATCAAATATTTGATAGAGAATAGATGGAAGAAGTACATGCAGGAATAGATAGGAAGAATTGAGGTATACAAGTACCTAAAATATAATTTTGTATATAAGTAATATAATGATATTAATATTTATAAAATTAAATATATGTGTTTGTATATATTTTTAAAGTTATTTAATATGAGTTATGAGTAAGTATTGCAAAGTTGCTAAATATTATGGAGAATTTTTCACTGAGATTCTGAACAATATATAAATATATATAAGTAAACATATGTTTAACAAATTTTTAACATTCTCTTTCTAATAATAGAAACAAAATGTAATTTTCAAAATTAGTTACTCTTTAGTAAACTTTAATTTGTATTTATATAGAATCTCTTGTGTATTATTTTTCATGACAATATTATATGAATGATAGTGCAGTTCACTCTATAATTGCGCGACTAATACTTGAAGGATATATTTGTTTTATGATGTATATAAAAGAATATGGTAATATAATATTTAGATATTACACATATAATTATGTTTATTAAAAAAATTTGTATCAAAAAATTACATTGACGAAAAAAATTAATGTGATTTTTATCCTGTCTAAAAAAAGGCATGTTAAGTCGATAGTCGAATTTATTGTTGCCGCTTTTCCGCGATGCTGATTGGTTTTCTCGCTGCGCTTACTTCATTTGCAGCTGTCATTTGCAGCTGTCATCGTATATTTTGACAGTTGTGTGTATCAAGAAATTAATAGTGTAATAGTAATAGCATAATGTTAAAGCTAAATAGCGCGCGCGAAGCGCGCGTCTGTGGTGCTAGTGCTTTTAAAATCATTGTGCATATTTCGGGAGCACATAAATTGAGGAACATTTTAAGACTAAAACCAATTTGCTATCTATATTTTAACTGGTACTTTACTCTTGTACGTATGGGGGACGTTTGGGTCGGCCGAAGAGGAAGAGCACGGAAATCTCATTGTGCATATTTTAAAAACACATTAATCGAGAAACATTTTAAGACAAGAATTATTTTGCTTTCTGTATTTTAACTGATACTTTACTCTTATATCAGTAGTATATAGATCTTTTTTGCGTATATCTTTTAAACTATTACAGATAGACTAATTTTGTTTGAGGCATTTGAAAGCATATAAAAAGCAAATAATTCTAGCATATTGAGTTTTTTATTTTATATGTAATTTTAATGAGTGGGGGTGCTAGCTTACGTTAAGCCAGTATTCCCAGTTTCAATTGCAATTTCCCACGAAACCGCTCGAGCACAAAAATCATGAATAGAGCACATAATTAGCGCATAAAGAGCACTTAATTTCTGCATATGTGTTATTCCGGTTTTTTGTGGGGGAGGAGATGCTAACCTAACAGACATAAATACATTATGTTACTTTTTTACCTTTTAAGATTTTTTTCTTTGTTTACGGGTGTTTGCAAATCTAAGCCATTCCATTATAGAGTGTTCCAAGTCTTTCTCTGTATTTCAAGGGATTGTTGTCTAATAGCCTCTAAAACAAGAAGAATTCAATATAGTTTAGACTAGCTGGTTACCCGGGCTTTGCCCCGGAGGACATATGTAATAAGACACGCAAATAGTCTCTCTCTCTCTCTCTCTCTCTCTCTCTCTCTCTCTCTCTCTCTCTCTCTCTCTCTCTCTCTCTCTCTCTCTCTCTCTCTCCCTCTCTCTCCGTCTCTCTCTCCCTCTCTCTCTCCCTCTCTCTCCCTCTCTCTGCGCATGCGCCTATCGTTGCCCATCTTCCCTATCTACATGCTATTTTCTGAACACGTGCTATCTAAGTGACTGCTGACTCTGCGATATTTCTTGTGATCTATACGGAACTCTACTTTTAAGTGATTAAGCGATTGTAGATAACACATGCAGCGTACGTGTGTTAAGTGTACTAAACGGATTGCTGGTGAATCTGTTTCATGTGCTGAGTGTCATAGAGCATTTCATCCGGGTTGTGTCAAAGCTTACGTTGGAACTAAGTCTGCTAGTGCTTGTTGTAAATTACTAAATATGCCGGGTACTCCGAGAGAGGATCGCCGTGTACTTTCCTCAGATCATTGTGATATAGTATCTAACGTTGATGCCTCACTCGGCGGTGCACGTACGCATTCCACTACGCATGACACTATACATGACACTATACATGACTCTACCAATGATCTTTTGCGTGGATTGATTGCGAAGTTTTCCGCTTTTATGGACGGTCAGCACTAACAAAGAACTAAGTGATAAACTTAATCACTTGAATCGTCTTGCTGACACTGCCGTTCAAAATAGTCAGCGCATAGCTAAATTGGAGCAAGATAATGCGATACTTATTCGTGAAATCCAAGACTTGAAATCTGCTCAGTCATTTCAGGGATCTCATAGTGGAAATGAGTTAATCATTTCAGGTTTACCATCGACGTTGTCTGTTGCTCCATCCGAGCTTGCCAAAAATGTGCTAGAGGCATTGGACGTTCCGAACTTGTCATGCCATATTCTTGGCGTTAGAGCTGTTAAGAAAGCGCTGTCAGCGACTTCCACAGTTGCTACATCTTCTAGCTCGATTATTGTCACCTTGGCCTCGAGTGCCGTTCGCGATATTGTTATTTCTAAAAAGCGGGAAAAAGGTGTACTCAAAAGGAAAGACGTATGCGGTGGCAACTCGGATCGTAACATTTACGTCAATGAGTTGTTATCCAAGAGCACTTATGACATATTACAACGGGCTAAGAGTATTGCTAAGGAGAGGTCGTATAAGTATGTCTGGGTAAGGAATGGCCAGATATGTGTTAAATATTCCGATGGTGAACCTGTTATCCATATCGATTCCGATACTGATCTTGCCAAGCTTGTCTATCGTTCGGCATAATGCAACATGTAAATTTTCTTATCCGTATTGCTCAATAACGCTAATTTTCTTTGTGGACATATCGACTTGCTTGCGCGTGGAATTGGATAACATCAGTTTTTGGTATAGGGCTTCTAGTGCTTTCTTCGTTTTTATAGTTTGAAGATTGCGACGCGCTCTAGTTCTTAGTTTTATATACACTGTTTAGTTTGCTTAGTATTACTTGCTTCTTATCATATTCTATTTTCATTATACTTATGAAGTTGCGTTAGTTCTTAATTTTATAGTGTATATATTATTGAAATTGGTTATATTTTATTGCGTCATACTCAACATCCTATCAATTGTTTGTATGCTGGATCATTGGTTGCTTGCCTTATGAGAGAGAGCATGCACATGCTTTGTAATTACAGTACTGTATTTCTATCAAACTCACATCAACTTCTGTCTTTAATATTTCGCTCTTGTTTACATCATGTGTATCTTTGTATTATGGAACAAGAAGTTTGAGTCGCCAGTAGATAATTAAAAATTACTAAAGATGTTGTAATCTTTGTATTATGCTTTGTAATTACAGTACTGTACTTCTATCAAACTCACATCGACTTCTGTCTTTAACATCCCAGTAAACAATTTGTCAGCAAATTGTAACCAATTTAACACCAAATACGCGCAAAACTTGTCGACAAATTCGGTGCGATCTGTGTCTGCAATACGCTTGTGTTTTGCTAGCAAAGCTTGTGTACATGACTTGACACCAAATTGACGCCAAATATCGAGCAAAACAGGACAGCAAAAGTTCAACGGCAAATTTGCGCCATATTGTGAACAAGGCTTGCCAACAAAAGCTCGACAGCAAATTTGTGCCAAATTGCGAGCAAACCTTGACAAAAGAACTTGACGCCAAATTGACACCAAATACCGAGCAAAGCTTGCCAGCAATCTAACAGCAAATTGTTGACAAATTGCTATCAAAGTTTGTTGACAAAACCCGACGCCAAATTGATATCAAATATCAAACAAGATTTGAGAACAATACTTAACAGCAAATTGGCACCAAATACAGAGCAAATCTTGATGACACAGCTTGACGCCAAATTGCAGCAAGCCTTGTTACGTAGCCATTAATAAATACTAAAATATATTTTTTTAGGGAAAATTAAAAGCATTAAATTATAAAAAGCATATAATTTTTTATTGATTTACAATAAATTATTTTATACATATGTTAAAAGAAATCTTTATATTTATAAAACATTATAAGACATTTATAAAATTTAACGGTGGCAATAAAATAATTAATTATATATTAATTACAGTAAATGTTATACAATGTGAATTTACTGACATATGCAAACATTTAACTTTGTCAACAGCACATACAATATTTGTAAACACTCGAGAATCTTATAGAATGCCTGGAACACATACTCCGTGCGCAGATAATGCATTGGCCGGTATAAGAAGGATTTATAGAATCTTACTGAAAACACGAGTATAATTTCTATGAAAATGCATCTAAAACAATATTCTTATAAGCCTAATACTACTAACTTTCCTTTCTTTAATCATACAATAATAACTACCGTGCATATTTAAACAACTAGTTCAAACTTGAAACACGATTTATTATTTGCAAGAATGCAAAATTGAAATAAACAAATGTTCACAATGTGCATAGTTCGTCGATTACGATGGAATAATGTAGTACTGTTGTCAGAAAGAAATAACAAAAGAATAATATACATCATTTAGGTGCAAGCAACCGAAGTGAATTTTGTAGTGTTTGATGTAATAGAAATTAATATACAGCAGAAAAAAACTGTTCAAACAAAACTTTTAAACCGTTCAAACAAAACTTTTAAACTATTCAAACAAAACTTTAAACTTTTACAGATAAAAAAATACACGATATTTCATCAACAGTTCCAAGATTATTTTGAGAAATATTTTAATCAAAGAAAGAATATGTAACATTTTTAATATTGCAAGAATATGATAGTTATAAAACTAAAGCATTTCCCTTGTATTTTAAATTGTTTTAAATTGTTTCTATTTCAAACTAATATTACAATTTTGCCTTAATCAGATTCAAACGGCAAGTAGAATGAAACATTTTATTACATAATATTACATATTCTTTATACTCTTATAACTCTTCTTTAAGACTATAAGAGTATAACTCTTTATACTCTTATAACTCTTCTTTATAACTCTTGTTTTCACGAAACATTTCGAATATTTTTTATTCTCATCACTATTCTCGCAGTTTTCAGAATTATCATCGTTGTCATCTGAATGAGCCTCGTTATTGTTGCCGGTGTGTCTGTTAATGTTAAATATATCTCTATAATTATCGTTATTTTCGAAATCAAAGTGTTCAGAGTACTCAAAATGATCAGAATTATTAGAAAATTCAGAATGGTGAGAAAGTTCAGAATGATGAAAAAGTTAAGAATAATGAGAAAGTTCAGATTCTTTTTGATTATGAAGAAAATCTGGTATTACGGAACTTTGGCTTTTAACGGAAGCATGTGCTTGCTGAATATGCGACTGATCGAATTCAATTAAAGAATCTGTTGAATTGAGTTCTTCTACAACTTCAACATTCACTTTCTGCCTTTTAACTTTCTTAGAAAGCTTATGAAACGGTGTTTTTTGGCATGTTCTAAAATAAACTGCAAATAAATTTAAATGTTATGTTTACATAAAATACATAGATTTCAAAATATATACTATCTTTACTTTTTAAAAACATTTATTTTTTCAGATTTTCTACTGCACAATCACTATAACAAATGGAATGTTAATGAAAAAAAATATAACTAAATTAATTAAACTAACAGTACAAAATAAACTTATAGGATGGAAGGCTGGCTGATTTTCTCGAGTTATAAAAAGGTCATCAATTTAAATTTAAAAACAAAATCTCGTTTAATTAAACAAATTTTAAATACAATTAACGTTTTACGTTTCGACTTTATATACTTAGTCTTCTTCAGAAACCTGATACATAAGAGATAATACATAAAAAATAATTAAAAAATAAAAAGAAATAAAATTGCTACAAATAAAAAGGATAGAGAACAAAGCCGCATACTTTGGACTGACTTGCCAGAAATGTAGCTAAGATCTACACTATGACATAGTATAGACCTTAGCCACAATTAATGTATATACGAGTTGTCAAAAATAGAATGAAATAAGTCAAGTAATAAAATTGTTACTATTATCTATACTGTTGTTATTATTATCTCAAACGATATTATTTATTATTTGACAGTGTAAAATTGTAATGCATATATTAAAATTACATTAGGGCTAGAATATAAACCAGACCCACAAGAATGAGAGCAATTCCAAGATCTCAAGACGAGAATTAACCAGATCTTACAGGGCGGAATTAAGGAGTCTGGATTACTGATTGAAATCAAAGTAAGAAAAGAAAAGAAAAAAAAGAAAAGAAAAGAGAGGGGGGCCTCTGCTTTTGTCTACGAGATCAATTCTAGGGCTAGAATATAAACCAGAGCCACAAGAATGAGAGCAATTCCAGATCTTAAGACGAGAATTAACCTTGCAGAGCCCCTTGTACTACCACGATCAATGTCGATCTTCCAATATGGCGTCCCAAATGAGAATATCGGAAGGGCCCTGCTCGCTGGACCGGACTCCTCGCCTCAATCCTCCCTCAAGCTCTCCTTTTCCTGGCGGTGAGCTCTCCTTGGGAAGTCGAATCTCGCTCGGTTGGTCTCCAGAATACGTGCCGCTTAGCTCAATCAGTTACAAAAGAAGGAAAACGTACTCGTCTCGTCCGAAGAAACGCAGCAAGAGCGGCCATGACACTGAACAAGAGCGAGGAAGGAGGTGGGGGCGCGTTGAAAGTGGCGACTCACGTGTCGCGCCATCTGAATGAAACGCCCTAAACATCGCTTGGTATTTGGCGTCAATTTGTTCTTAAGTTTTGTTACCAAAATTTGCTCAATATTTGGCATCAATTTGGCGTTAGGTTTAGTCAACAAACTTTAACAGCAATTTGGTGCCAATTTGTTATCAGGTAGTTGCTAAGCTTTGCTCGGTATTTGGCGTCAATTTGTTCTCAAGCTTTGTCACCAAAATTTGCTCAATATTTGTCATTAATTTGGTGTTAGGTTTTGTCAACTAATTTTAGCGGCAATTTGATGCCAATTTGTTATCAGGTACTACTAAGCTTTGCTCGATATTTGGTATCAATTTGGCGTCAATTGTGTATGCATGTTTTGATACGTATTTGCTAGCAGTTTGCCGACAACATTTGATAAAACAAATTTTGATGCAAATTTGTACCATTTCTGAAACCAAAATTTGTAGCAAGTATTTGGCATTATTTGTTCGAACAGATTTGGCTATCTGGGATCTTGTAACTGCTATATTGTTATAACTGCTATAGTATGTAATTACCATATTATTGTAACTGCTATATTACTTTTTTGCCCTTTAGCCTTGCTTGGGCATAATAAATCTATCTATCTATCTATCTATCTCTCCCTCTCTCTCCCTCTCTCTCCCTCCCCCCTCTCTCTCTCTCTCGGATTGGTAATCTCCTTACCACACTTTTTAATCCTCGGATTGGTAATCTCCTTACCACACTTTTTAATTGTTGTCTCAAATTCAGTTACTTCCCGTCTTTGTGGAAACGAGCTATACTTCGGCCGCTCTCCAAAGTTAAATCTCCTGCTTCTCCTTCAGACACGAGGCCTATTGCTAATCTGTGCGAACTCTCTAAGCTGTTCGAAAAAATTCTGCACCGCCAGATCTCGGACTTCATAGCTACTCATCACATTCTCGATGATCGGCAATCCGGTTACCGGAAAGGCTATTCCACCCAGTCCGCTCTGCTGCGGTTGCTCCACGACATTAAATATGGCGTCGACGTGGGTGAGGTGTTGATTCTCGTCCTCTTTGACTTCAGCAAAGCCTTCGACACGGTCTGTCATTTTCTACTGTTGACCAAATTCAGACAACTAGGGTTTTCTGATTCGGCCCTCAAGTTAATTTTTTCCTATCTAACAGGCCGATGTCAGGCTGTCGTTGACTTGGAGGGCGTGTTCTCTGACTGGCTGTCTGTTACCTCTGGTGTTCCACAAGGTTCTGTCTTAGGTCCTCTCCTTTTCTCCCTATTTATCAACGACATTGGTGCCTTCCTTGAGTATACCGAGCGCATTATATTTGCTGATGATACACAGATCTATCGCAGAAGTCACCTTAGTCAACTGAACGTTGCTTTACAGCTTGTCTCACATGACGTGGGTGTCATCTCAGAATTTGCTGCAACCAACGGATTGACCCTCAATCTTAAGAAATCAAAAGTCTTGATTTTTGGAAGTAGGAGTCATGTTAGTCACTTAAATTTAAATGACCTACCTCTCATTTCAGTTAGCGGTACCTCCATCCCATTCGTTACGGAAACTCGAAACCTCGGGGTCATGATGCGCTCCGACCTATCTTGGGAGGGTCACGTTTCACACATTTCAAGAAGGGTGCACTTCACACTGCACAAACTGAAATTTCACAAAAATTTATTATCAGTTTATCTACGTGTCAAGCTTGTGACCACCTTGATTTTGCCTTTGTTGGATTACTGCTCTCTTGTATACAACGACGTGACCGAGGAGCTTAATACTAGGCTTCAGAGACTCCTAAATTGTGCTATTCGTTTTATTTTTAATGTAAGGCGTGACGAACACATCACGCCTTACCGGCATCGACTGGGTTGGTTGTCGGTCAAATACCACCGTCTTTACTTTCTTGGTATCGAAATGTTTAAGGTGTCCCATGACCTATCTCCTAGTTACCTCTCTGAAATATTCGTTGATCATGACCCCTCTGTCAGGCGATCGTCACGACTGGCGCTACCGCACTCTTTTCATGTTCCCATCCACCGAACTGAAACCTATCGCAGGTCCTTCCATCTCGCGGGCATCTACTTTTGGAACTCGCTTCCTAATGATGTTGTTTCAGCAACGTCTGTCGCCGTCTTTAAGAGTAAGCTTTTTGACCATCTTTTCTCGCTTGAGCGGAGCTCTATCTAGAGTTTTATTAGTCCCTGCCTTATGCATGATCTTATTGAGAGTGTTAACCTATCGCTTACACGTCAATTAGTTTAAGCAACTTTTAGTGTTCATTAGTTGTTCTTGCGTTTCTTGCGAGTGGAACCTGAAACTTTTTCCATCGCTCTGTGCAACTTTTGCGTGCTATTAGCGGTGTGCTTCAACCCTTTTCTTCACTCTATCGATTCCTCCGCCTGGGTTGCAGTTCCACTGCTGGTCGCTGCTCAATGCACATCTGTCGCTATCATATTATATTATTTTATACTGTACCTCTTATTTTGATTCATTGCTTCTGTTCTTATTTACTACTTTTTTTTGTTTTTTTCGGTTGTTCTACCTCTGTAATTCATTACTTGCCTAAAGTCATTGACTATGGCATAAAATAAACCAATCAATCAATCAATCAATCTCTCTCTCTCTCTCTCTCTCTCTCTCTCTCTCTCTAAAATGCTATAAATTAAAAAATATTACTTTTTTATCAACTGAAATTCAATTCCGTCGTATACAATTCTTTGAGATTCACTCAATTATTTCCTTAAAAAATTGGAAAAATTTCGTAACCGATTTCCAAAAAGATACCGGTTCCCAAAAAGATCAGTAACGAAAAACTGTACAGTTTATAGCACTCCCCGGGAAATTCTACCCCTGTTTTATATGCAATTCTTTAAAATTCGATCAATTATTTCCCGAAAAATTAAAAAAACCGGTTTCCAGAAAATCGATAACAAAAAACTATACACGTAGTGGCACTTCCCGGAAAATTCTACCCCTATTTCATATACTTTTGGTAAAAATTCGGTTCAGAGGTTTGAGATTCGGTCAATTATTTCTCGAAAAATTAGAAAAATTAAAAAAACCGGTTTCCAGGAAATTGGTAACGAAAAACTATACACATAGTGGCACTCCCCGGAAAATTCTACCCCTATTTCATATACTTTCGGTGAAAATTCGATTCAGGGGTTTGGGCTGGGCGTTGATGAGTGAGTGAGTGAGTGAGTGAGTGAGTGAGTCAGTCAGGACATCTTCCTTTATATATATAGATAAGAGAAAGTTGTAATTTAATATATACATAATTTAATTATAATAAGCAGCTTTACTTCCCAGTAAGCAAGAAACGTCAAGAAACATTTCAACTACATTGCATTAATGTTAAAACGTTGCTGTAATGTAGTTAAAATGTTTCTTGATGTTTCTTGCTTACTGGGTTACGACTTGCGTAAAAGCTTCTTGGTCATCTTTTAGCATTTCTTAAAAAGTAAGAAAACTGTTAATAAGAGTTAAGGGAAGATATTCTCCAATCTTAGTATCTTGTACAGACTGTACAGAGTTTTCCTTATGATATATTGTTCACTGATGTTTATCTTAGTCAGGGTCAAATTTTTCAAATGGTGGTTTCTTGAATTTAATACAACAATTGATCCCATATGTTAAGACATATTCATTGCCCTGTACATATAAAATATGCTTACAATAATATATTTATATACTTTAGAGTGTGATAGCACATATATGGGAAAAAAATATAGAAATAAATAAAAAGTCAGTTTTGATCTTGTTTGTACTGATCGTTTGTTACATCTATCAACTTTATACTAATTTTATACTAAATTACTCTTTCAGTGATACATGCAAACGATGATGTATTAAAGCCTTATAATAATTCTTCAACAAATTGTCTTCATGCATATTGTACCAGCTTTATACGTTATCATTTACATATTTCGCCAAATTTTGAGGTTATTTTATAGAAAGTTACACTGCTTGCGGTACCATCGAAATAATAGGATTGACGAACCTTGATGATATTTTTGATGTCCAAGGATAAGTCTATTATAGAACGTAGATAAATTAATTGATATTTCCTCTCTTTTGTAAATCTCTCTTGTAAATCGGAAAATGAATCCTGCATCACCAGCTACTATTCATAGCACGTATGGTTAATTGAATTCTTATCATTAATATACAACTTTTGGAATATAATAGTTACTTACTTATATATATAAATATGCTGTAAACAAAGAGCACTCTGCACTGCTCGATCCACACACGTGTATACGCTGCGCACTCACACATTGTATGTAGGATAATCATGTACATCATGGCTGTCGCGATGAGCGTTGCGCACAATATAAAACAATAACATTATAACAACAGAAAATTAATATACTACCAACGTTATTTCTAAGTCCAAATTACAAGGAATTTTGAACTGTTGCATTGATCTCAAATAAATGTCAGAGTAACATTTGAAAAATATTTTCTGTAACGTTTTTAAAATATTTTAACAACATTAAAAAAAATCATATTACGAAATAATATTTTTTAAATATGTGTATAATATTATTAAAAAACATTTAAAAAATACACATAAAGTCAATATTTCTAAACATTAATTTAATGTTCCTTGCTTATATACTGGGTTCGTTTATACTGTTGGCCATTCAGGACTTCATTGGCATAAAAATGTCTCATTGAAAGTGCAACTTGGTTATCCCTCCTATCCATAATAATATCAATATTCTTACTGTTCTCTATATCACGAAATGTGGCTTGTTGTAGTGGTTTGTAGCCAGATTTAAGAGATGCTTTGAGAGACTTTAACTTGTTTTCAAATACAAAAGCACTAAAACTTTCAAGATCTCCATGAAGGTAGCATTCTTGAGCTAAATGAGATAGACTGTGAACATTGTAAGCAATAAATTTCTGGCCATAAATTTCAACAGAGTGAGATATAAATGTATTTAGAAATTTTTCAGCATAATGACAAAAGGTCTTAACAAGAGATGGACTTAAAAGAATAAAAATAGCACAATGAAGCAGCAAGAAATGCTTGTAAATGTTCTCATTTAAATGGTCTTTCAGCACTACTATTCCATCATAAAGTAGTAATCTCCTAAACTCTGTGGCCTTATAATACTTCAGCTCATTGAAATTTCTAGGCTTTCGATTAAAGTCCTGTGGACAAGTGGCCTTTCCTACTAGCAGCTCGTCAGATATTTTTGCCACAGTACTTATATGTAACTTCCATGGCCCGTTCTACTTTTGCCAGGTCAATAGTAATCTTCTAAACACACCTTGATAGACCAAATGCATTCCGAGTCGGAATTGCGATACCATGCCGATTCCAAGTTCTTCAAGCGGAGACCGATCATTATGTTGATGGTGATTTGGCTGAACCAATTGATAAATGATTCATCCGTTCTGAGAGACTCATTAAGCTTGGGATACGTCATTCTGTTATCTATCCATTCACCTTTTACTTTACACTTTTCACAGGCAAAGTACGCACCATGTTCTACAATCCCCTTCAATAATGAGCGAGCAGGAGCATCACAGATGAAGTTGTTTATGCCAAATTCAAACCTCTGACCATTGTACGTATATCCATTTTCTTGCAAGTAATGAACTTCCTCAACAAAGTAGTACAAAAATTGATGAAGCTCTGGCACAACTGCACTTTGAAACAAAGTCAATGAAATGACAAAAGGCTGATTATTAGCATCAACAAGTCTACCAAGAAGAGGCCAGAAGTGTTCTCGGGAACTTTTAAAAAGGGGAAGCTTATCTGTATTGACGTCAATGACAATTCTTCCATGAATTTCCAGATAATTCTCAAGATTTATGGAATTTAAATTTGTAGTAATACTTTTGTACCAAAGTTGGCCTCCATTAATTTGTATTATTCGGATGCTTGAAGGAGTGTCAAGTAATGTCTTATATGACAAAGGAATGTTAGGAAACAAAGGTTTCAGTTTAATTAACAGCGACTCAAGTTTTCGCATTGAAAGCAAACCACTTTCCAAGGCCCAAATACGCAACACTTCAATAAGATAAGTTTCTTTTTCCTCTTCAGTCTCAAAGTAAAGTTCAATTTGGTAATAGTTAGGATCTTAATTAGAATTTGTAGATGTAGTAGATCTTGAATCATCACTATCATGTCCATCATTACTATTATTACTAGAATAATTGCCATTACTATTATTGAGATCCACATCATCACTCGAATAATTACTTTCATTAAAGTTATCATCATAACCATCATCATTTATATTTTCGCTTCTGTCTGCATCTTTGTATTCCTTTTTATCTTGCCTAAAACATCTAAATTGCTAGAAGTTGCTGCAGTGCAATCCTCCTGCATTCCAGTTTCTTGAGTAGTGCTATTTCCACTTTGACTCTCATCATTTGAACTGGAACAGTCTTCTAAATCGACGAAAGATTCACGAAGAATTGAAGAAATCTTTTCAAGTCTTGCTCTTTTATGCTCTGCTCTGTTGACCTTTCTCTCAAAGCTTCTCTTTAAATACCTGATCTTGAAAATAAATTAAAAAGAAAAAAATAGACAAATATTCCTCAATACAAGCAAAGAAGAAAGTATTTGTCAAAATCAAGTCTTGCAAAGAAGATAAGAAATAAGCAATAAAACCAGGTAAATAATTAATTATACCAGTATCGAAAGAAATGCAAGAGGTTGCATCATAAATGTAAATAGGATGAAATAAAAGTAGAAGTTATTGTTTACACGCAATTCAATTCTTTATAAGTGCTTTCCAGATTTCTATAATACATTAGATCACTAACTCTCTAGATTTTGCTTGCATAAAATATGAAATGTATATAATAAGAGTGTTTGCATGTATAGTGTATGAGGAAAATGATAAAATAAATGTAGTGTAATATAATAAAGTGTAACATAATTCGTCTACTATAAAGATAACATTATTCCTTGTCAAAAATCGAAGCAAAAGGCCCTGAATCATTTTTTTCCGTAATACTTCATGAAAGAGATGTTGTCGAATAAAGGATAGCCAGTCAGTGAAGCCTCTTAATCAAATTCGAATGACGAAACATTTTACCTTTCCATTTTATTCTGTCCTATAAGTACTTGATAATGTCTCAGGAAATTCCGGATCCCAAAAACCTTTAAAAAAATTATATTTACTATATATATTATATTACATAAAAAAATAATAATAAAATAAAATATTATACCTTCTGGTGTATTTGGTCACTCATATTTGTATCGATGTCGCGAGCATTGATTCTTCCGTTTTTGTAGTTCTTCTTTTGACAATGTCAAATTCTTATAATACTAAAAATCAAATATCATGAATTACTTTTTTGAGAAAAATGTTTATATTTATTTATTTATATTTATTTCTTATTTATATTTATATTTATTTATTTATATTTATTTATTTATATTTATTTATTTATATTTATTTATTTATATCCCATATAACAATACTATTAATAATAACATGACAAAAGGGCTTGCGAACTAGCAGGTTGTTAATGCTGACATGTATTTAAAATCATAACAATGACTTGACAATAACAAACGTTTCGGCCATAACTGTGGCCTTCTTCAGTGTAGTCGTTAAATTAAAACAATATACCCCCTTATACAATAAAGAATCATTCGCTTACAAATTAGATGGCCTGCTACATTACATCGATTAAAACGCACTCGCTTACATACGCTCACACCCTACGCACATCGCCTCGGTCAGATCGCAGCTCGTAGACATATCGCGTCTGGTAATACTTCGAGCCTTCGTAAAGTCAGTTTGCCGCTCGCAGATATATCGCGTCTGGTAATCCTTCGAGCCTTCGCAGAATCATGATGAGAAGGAATCCGTCCCTACCCCGTCTTCACAATACGATAAGAATGGATGCCCTTATGCAGAAATTTATTTAGTGTTAAATTAAAAAGAAACAGTAAACTCATACAACTCAACCTGCACTAGCTACCTTCGCTCGCGGAAACGCTTCTCGAACGACACATGTTCGTCAGTGGTCGGTCAGGTGTCAAATGCGAGAGTCAGCGATCTATCCAGAGGGAAATTATGGAGGGGATAGAGTACGGGAGAGGAAGGAGAAGAGACCCACGTGGGAATCAGGAAGGTGGGAGAGTGTTAAGGATCGGGAGATAGGCTTCTGGCAATAACTCCGTGTCACTATGTTTATTGAGACCGTCGCTCTGTCTTTTTATATGTAACATTTCAGAAATGAGACGTTTATTATACACCGGCTCACTGTCTAAGATCCTCACTCCTTCCCAATCTAATCTATGATCCGTTTTTAAACGATGTTCGGTAATAACTGATGGAGATCCGCTTCTCTTCAAGATATCGGATTTATGCTCTTTAATTCTGGTTTTGAGCTGTCTTTTAGATTGCCCCACATAAGTGGCATCACAATCCACACAACTTATCTTGTAAACTATTCCGCAGTGTGCTGATATGTCTAATTTGTCCTTGCCCGTTGTGATGAACCTGTTCAACTTAAACGGAATCGTAAAGGCGGGGCGAAAATTAATATTTTTGGCTAACGTCGTAAAGCCATCTGAAATAGTTTTAATATACGGAATAGTAAAATTAGAAATCTTAGCAGATTGGCTGCTAGGTTGTGTGTTATGAGCTAGGAATTTAATTCTTCTTCTGATCGTCGAAAAAATGAAACCAAGCGGATATCCATTCTTAAGTAATGTGTTAATTGTGTTTTTTAAATTTTTCTTGTGAAACTGCGGGTGGGAAAGAGAGATGATCTTATCAATGAGCCCGTATATTACGCCTCTTTTGTGACAAAGAGGATGGTTGGAATTAAAATTCAAATATCTGCCTGAGTAGGTTGGTTCCTCCGTGTGTACAAAGGGCGTGTGTACAAAGGGCAGGGACGTAATCAACGCGAGCTTATGACTCGCGCTTACTGGGAATTCCTCGTTCATGGGGAACAATTGCAAGCCCCAATCCCTAGCACGAAGGAGGTTCAGCGGGTTACCCGGGCCTTTCGGCCAGGGAACACACGCTGATTCCTTCAGTGTAGCGCGCGTGCGGCCCAGAACATCTAAGGGCATCACAGACCTGTTATTGCTCAATCTCGTGCGGCTAGAAGCCGCCTGTCCCTCTAAGAAGATTTGTTTGTACGTTGATAGTAAAAACCCGCCGGCCGAAGCCGGGGGCCTTCGAGATACCATAAGGTACGCCTATTTAGCAGGCTAGAGTCTCGTTCGTTATCGGAATTAACCAGACAAATCGCTCCACCAACTAAGGTCCATCCTACTCCATTAACTTTTTTTTGGACCAACGGCTTAACGTCTTCATCTTCATCGGAAATTTCACTAGTCTTGTTCACTAGTGTTGTAGCACTATTTTCAGTAACATTTGCAATAGCATTTGCTATAGAAACATGTTGAATAAAATCTTGTTTTACACTATGCAATATATTAGCTGCCTTATGTTTGTCTATACTTGAGGACATCTTTTCATTATTCTTGACTGAATAAAATGTAAGTCGAGATTGTTTCATCATCAGTCTCTTCTTTAGATATGGCGTAATTGGTGTAAAGAGCATTGATGGACTTTTATTTGGCTGTTTATTTTTGTCGGTATCGGAATTAAAATTAATAGGACTTGTATCTAATTCCAATGGAACACTATCGTTTTCTTGCAAGTTATTCAAGTGTTGAGATATCGCTTCATCCTTTGTTTTCATGCAAGGATATCATATACTATATATCTGTTTCTATATAATCTATATTTGTAACTTCGTAATTAATACGATATTTACAATACGTGTGCACACGCAAAGCTTTTTCTTCAAATAAACAATCACAACAATTCATTACCATTCACTATTGCGCTGTTCATAGAGCCTGTAAACGCTAACGCTATTAATGCACTACCTCGGAAGGAAGAGCGTTGGTAGCGAGCAGTTATGACGTATAACACTACCAGTAATGACGTCACGACAGCGTTTGGTAGCGCTATCATAGAGCTCCGCGAACAGCCAGTAGCGCTAGGTAGCGCTAATAGCGTCTCCCCGAACGCACCCCAGGTGTACTAAGATTGATTGATTGATTGATTGGTTTATTTTATGCCATAGTCATGACTTTAGGCAAGTAATGAATTACAAAGGTAGAACAATCGAAAAAAACAAAAAAGTTGTAAGTAAGAACGGAAGCAATGAATAAAGTAAGAGGAACAGTACAAAATAATACAATATAATAGCGACAGATGTGCATCGAGCAGCAACCAGCAGTGGAACTGCGACGTAGGCAGAGGAATGGAAACACAGAGCAACGGAAACAGTCACAGGTTCCACGCGCAGGAGACGCAAGAACAATTAATGAACACTAAAAGTTACTTAAACTAATTGACGT